>NC_134837.1:25237697-25540971 GCF_004210375.1 Tachypleus tridentatus | reverse complement strand
TTTATTCAGACTGAGGTCTCCAGAATGTGACTATTTTGGTATTTGTCTGCTACTTTTATTCAGACTGAGGTCTCCAGAATGTGACTATTTTGGTATTTGTCTGCTACTTTTATTCAGACTGAGGTCTCCAGAATGTGACTATTTTGGTATTTGTCTGCTACTTTTATTCAGACTGAGGTCTCCAGAATGTGACTATTTTTTTGGTATTTGTCTGCTACTTTTATTCAGACTGAGGTCTCCAGAATGTGACTATTTTGGTATTTGTCTGCTATTCTTTTGTGACTATTTTGGTTCAGACTGAGGTCTCCAGAATGTGACTATTTTGGTATTTGTCTGCTACTTTATTCAGACTGAGGTCTCCAGAATGTGACTATTTTGGTATTTGTCTGCTACTTTTATTCAGACTGAGGTCTCCAGAATGTGACTATTTTGGTATTTGTCTGCTACTTTTATTCAGACTGAGGTCTCCAGAATGTGACTATTTTGGTATTTGTCTGCTACTTTTATTCAGACTGAGGTCTCCAGAATGTGACTATTTTGGTATTTGTCTGCTACTTTTATTCAGACTGAGGTCTCCAGAATGTGACTATTTTGGTATTTGTCTGCTACTTTTATTCAGACTGAGGTCTCCAGAATGTGACTATTTTGGTATTTGTCTGCTACTTTTATTCAGACTGAGGTCTCCAGAATGTGACTATTTTGGTATTTGTCTGCTACTTTTATTCAGACTGAGGTCTCCAGAATGTGACTATTTTGGTATTTGTCTGCTACTTTTATTCAGACTGAGGTCTCCAGAATGTGACTATTTTGGTATTTGTCTGCTACTTTATTCAGACTGAGGTCTCCAGAATGTGACTATTTTGGTATTTGTCTGCTACTTTTATTCAGACTGAGGTCTCCAGAATGTGACTATTTTGGTATTTGTCTGCTACTTTTATTCAGACTGAGGTCTCCAGAATGTGACTATTTTGGTATTTGTCTGCTACTTTTATTCAGACTGAGGTCTCCAGAATGTGACTATTTTGGTATTTGTCTGCTACTTTTATTCAGACTGAGGTCTCCAGAATGTGACTATTTTGGTATTTGTCTGCTACTTTTATTCAGACTGAGGTCTCCAGAATGTGACTATTTTGGTATTTGTCTGCTACTTTATTCAGACTGAGGTCTCCAGAATGTGACTATTTTGGTATTTGTCTGCTACTTTTATTCAGACTGAGGTCTCCAGAATGTGACTATTTTGGTATTTGTCTGCTACTTTTATTCAGACTGAGGTCTCCAGAATGTGACTATTTTGGTATTTGTCTGCTACTTTTATTCAGACTGAGGTCTCCAGAATGTGACTATTTTGGTATTTGTCTGCTACTTTTATTCAGACTGAGGTCTCCAGAATGTGACTATTTTGGTATTTGTCTGCTACTTTTATTCAGACTGAGGTCTCCAGAATGTGACTATTTTGGTATTTGTCTGCTACTTTTATTCAGACTGAGGTCTCCAGAATGTGACTATTTTGGTATTTGTCTGCTACTTTTATTCAGACTGAGGTCTCCAGAATGTGATTATTTTGGTATTTGTCTGCTACTTTTATTCAGACTGAGGTCTCCAGAATGTGACTATTTTGGTATTTGTCTGCTACTTTTATTCAGACTGAGGTCTCCAGAATGTGACTATTTTGGTATTTGTCTGCTACTTTTATTCAGACTGAGGTCTCCAGAATGTGACTATTTTGGTATTTGTCTGCTACTTTTATTCAGACTGAGGTCTCCAGAATGTGACTATTTTGGTATTTGTCTGCTACTTTTATTCAGACTGAGGTCTCCAGAATGTGACTATTTTGGTATTTGTCTGCTACTTTTATTCAGACTGAGGTCTCCAGAATGTGACTATTTTGGTATTTGTCTGCTACTTTTATTCAGACTGAGGTCTCCAGAATGTGACTATTTTGGTATTTGTCTGCTACTTTTATTCAGACTGAGGTCTCCAGAATGTGACTATTTTGGTATTTGTCTGCTACTTTTATTCAGACTGAGGTCTCCAGAATGTGACTATTTTGGTATTTGTCTGCTACTTTTATTCAGACTGAGGTCTCCAGAATGTGACTATTTTGGTATTTGTCTGCTACTTTTATTCAGACTGAGGTCTCCAGAATGTGACTATTTTGGTATTTGTCTGCTACTTTTATTCAGACTGAGGTCTCCAGAATGTGATTATTTTGGTATTTGTCTGCTACTTTTATTCAGACTGAGGTCTCCAGAATGTGACTATTTTGGTATTTGTCTGCTACTTTTATTCAGACTGAGGTCTCCAGAATGTGACTATTTTGGTATTTGTCTGCTACTTTTATTCAGACTGAGGTCTCCAGAATGTGACTATTTTGGTATTTGTCTGCTACTTTTATTCAGACTGAGGTCTCCAGAATGTGACTATTTTGGTATTTGTCTGCTACTTTTATTCAGACTGAGGTCTCCAGAATGTGACTATTTTGGTATTTGTCTGCTACTTTTATTCAGACTGAGGTCTCCAGAATGTGACTATTTTGGTATTTGTCTGCTACTTTTATTCAGACTGAGGTCTCCAGAATGTGACTATTTTGGTATTTGTCTGCTACTTTTATTCAGACTGAGGTCTCCAGAATGTGACTATTTTGGTATTTGTCTGCTACTTTTATTCAGACTGAGGTCTCCAGAATGTGACTATTTTGGTATTTGTCTGCTACTTTTATTCAGACTGAGGTCTCCAGAATGTGACTATTTTGGTATTTGTCTGCTACTTTTATTCAGACTGAGGTCTCCAGAATGTGACTATTTTGGTATTTGTCTGCTACTTTTATTCAGACTGAGGTCTCCAGAATGTGACTATTTTGGTATTTGTCTGCTACTTTTATTCAGACTGAGGTCTCCAGAATGTGACTATTTTGGTATTTGTCTGCTACTTTTATTCAGACTGAGGTCTCCAGAATGTGACTATTTTGGTATTTGTCTGCTACTTTTATTCAGACTGAGGTCTCCAGAATGTGACTATTTTGGTATTTGTCTGCTACTTTTATTCAGACTGAGGTCTCCAGAATGTGACTATTTTGGTATTTGTCTGCTACTTTTATTCAGACTGAGGTCTCCAGAATGTGACTATTTTGGTATTTGTCTGCTACTTTTATTCAGACTGAGGTCTCCAGAATGTGACTATTTTGGTATTTGTCTGCTACTTTTATTCAGACTGAGGTCTCCAGAATGTGACTATTTTGGTATTTGTCTGCTACTTTTATTCAGACTGAGGTCTCCAGAATGTGACTATTTTGGTATTTGTCTGCTACTTTTATTCAGACTGAGGTCTCCAGAATGTGACTATTTTGGTATTTGTCTGCTACTTTTATTCAGACTGAGGTCTCCAGAATGTGACTATTTTGGTATTTGTCTGCTACTTTTATTCAGACTGAGGTCTCCAGAATGTGACTATTTTGGTATTTGTCTGCTACTTTTATTCAGACTGAGGTCTCCAGAATGTGACTATTTTGGTATTTGTCTGCTACTTTTATTCAGACTGAGGTCTCCAGAATGTGACTATTTTGGTATTTGTCTGCTACTTTTATTCAGACTGAGGTCTCCAGAATGTGACTATTTTGGTATTTGTCTGCTACTTTTATTCAGACTGAGGTCTCCAGAATGTGATTATTTTGGTATTTGTCTGCTACTTTTATTCAGACTGAGGTCTCCAGAATGTGACTATTTTGGTATTTGTCTGCTACTTTTATTCAGACTGAGGTCTCCAGAATGTGACTATTTTGGTATTTGTCTGCTACTTTTATTCAGACTGAGGTCTCCAGAATGTGACTATTTTGGTATTTGTCTGCTACTTTTATTCAGACTGAGGTCTCCAGAATGTGACTATTTTGGTATTTGTCTGCTACTTTTATTCAGACTGAGGTCTCCAGAATGTGACTATTTTGGTATTTGTCTGCTACTTTTATTCAGACTGAGGTCTCCAGAATGTGACTATTTTGGTATTTGTCTGCTACTTTTATTCAGACTGAGGTCTCCAGAATGTGACTATTTTGGTATTTGTCTGCTACTTTTATTCAGACTGAGGTCTCCAGAATGTGACTATTTTGGTATTTGTCTGCTACTTTTATTCAGACTGAGGTCTCCAGAATGTGACTATTTTGGTATTTGTCTGCTACTTTTATTCAGACTGAGGTCTCCAGAATGTGACTATTTTGGTATTTGTCTGCTACTTTTATTCAGACTGAGGTCTCCAGAATGTGACTATTTTGGTATTTGTCTGCTACTTTTATTCAGACTGAGGTCTCCAGAATGTGACTATTTTGGTATTTGTCTGCTACTTTTATTCAGACTGAGGTCTCCAGAATGTGACTATTTTGGTATTTGTCTGCTACTTTTATTCAGACTGAGGTCTCCAGAATGTGACTATTTTGGTATTTGTCTGCTACTTTTATTCAGACTGAGGTCTCCAGAATGTGACTATTTTGGTATTTGTCTGCTACTTTTATTCAGACTGAGGTCTCCAGAATGTGACTATTTTGGTATTTGTCTGCTACTTTTATTCAGACTGAGGTCTCCAGAATGTGACTATTTTGGTATTTGTCTGCTACTTTTATTCAGACTGAGGTCTCCAGAATGTGACTATTTTGGTATTTGTCTGCTACTTTTATTCAGACTGAGGTCTCCAGAATGTGACTATTTTGGTATTTGTCTGCTACTTTTATTCAGACTGAGGTCTCCAGAATGTGACTATTTTGGTATTTGTCTGCTACTTTTATTCAGACTGAGGTCTCCAGAATGTGACTATTTTGGTATTTGTCTGCTACTTTTATTCAGACTGAGGTCTCCAGAATGTGACTATTTTGGTATTTGTCTGCTACTTTTATTCAGACTGAGGTCTCCAGAATGTGACTATTTTGGTATTTGTCTGCTACTTTTATTCAGACTGAGGTCTCCAGAATGTGACTATTTTGGTATTTGTCTGCTACTTTTATTCAGACTGAGGTCTCCAGAATGTGACTATTTTGGTATTTGTCTGCTACTTTTATTCAGACTGAGGTCTCCAGAATGTGACTATTTTGGTATTTGTCTGCTACTTTTATTCAGACTGAGGTCTCCAGAATGTGACTATTTTGGTATTTGTCTGCTACTTTTATTCAGACTGAGGTCTCCAGAATGTGACTATTTTGGTATTTGTCTGCTACTTTTATTCAGACTGAGGTCTCCAGAATGTGACTATTTTGGTATTTGTCTGCTACTTTTATTCAGACTGAGGTCTCCAGAATGTGACTATTTTGGTATTTGTCTGCTACTTTTATTCAGACTGAGGTCTCCAGAATGTGACTATTTTGGTATTTGTCTGCTACTTTTATTCAGACTGAGGTCTCCAGAATGTGACTATTTTGGTATTTGTCTGCTACTTTTATTCAGACTGAGGTCTCCAGAATGTGACTATTTTGGTATTTGTCTGCTACTTTTATTCAGACTGAGGTCTCCAGAATGTGACTATTTTGGTATTTGTCTGCTACTTTTATTCAGACTGAGGTCTCCAGAATGTGACTATTTTGGTATTTGTCTGCTACTTTTATTCAGACTGAGGTCTCCAGAATGTGACTATTTTGGTATTTGTCTGCTACTTTTATTCAGACTGAGGTCTCCAGAATGTGACTATTTTGGTATTTGTCTGCTACTTTTATTCAGACTGAGGTCTCCAGAATGTGACTATTTTGGTATTTGTCTGCTACTTTTATTCAGACTGAGGTCTCCAGAATGTGACTATTTTGGTATTTGTCTGCTACTTTTATTCAGACTGAGGTCTCCAGAATGTGACTATTTTGGTATTTGTCTGCTACTTTTATTCAGACTGAGGTCTCCAGAATGTGACTATTTTGGTATTTGTCTGCTACTTTTATTCAGACTGAGGTCTCCAGAATGTGACTATTTTGGTATTTGTCTGCTACTTTTATTCAGACTGAGGTCTCCAGAATGTGACTATTTTGGTATTTGTCTGCTACTTTTATTCAGACTGAGGTCTCCAGAATGTGACTATTTTGGTATTTGTCTGCTACTTTTATTCAGACTGAGGTCTCCAGAATGTGACTATTTTGGTATTTGTCTGCTACTTTTATTCAGACTGAGGTCTCCAGAATGTGACTATTTTGGTATTTGTCTGCTACTTTTATTCAGACTGAGGTCTCCAGAATGTGACTATTTTGGTATTTGTCTGCTACTTTTATTCAGACTGAGGTCTCCAGAATGTGACTATTTTGGTATTTGTCTGCTACTTTTATTCAGACTGAGGTCTCCAGAATGTGACTATTTTGGTATTTGTCTGCTACTTTTATTCAGACTGAGGTCTCCAGAATGTGACTATTTTGGTATTTGTCTGCTACTTTTATTCAGACTGAGGTCTCCAGAATGTGACTATTTTGGTATTTGTCTGCTACTTTTATTCAGACTGAGGTCTCCAGAATGTGACTATTTTGGTATTTGTCTGCTACTTTTATTCAGACTGAGGTCTCCAGAATGTGACTATTTTGGTATTTGTCTGCTACTTTTATTCAGACTGAGGTCTCCAGAATGTGACTATTTTGGTATTTGTCTGCTACTTTTATTCAGACTGAGGTCTCCAGAATGTGACTATTTTGGTATTTGTCTGCTACTTTTATTCAGACTGAGGTCTCCAGAATGTGACTATTTTGGTATTTGTCTGCTACTTTTATTCAGACTGAGGTCTCCAGAATGTGACTATTTTGGTATTTGTCTGCTACTTTTATTCAGACTGAGGTCTCCAGAATGTGACTATTTTGGTATTTGTCTGCTACTTTTATTCAGACTGAGGTCTCCAGAATGTGACTATTTTGGTATTTGTCTGCTACTTTTATTCAGACTGAGGTCTCCAGAATGTGACTATTTTGGTATTTGTCTGCTACTTTTATTCAGACTGAGGTCTCCAGAATGTGACTATTTTGGTATTTGTCTGCTACTTTTATTCAGACTGAGGTCTCCAGAATGTGACTATTTTGGTATTTGTCTGCTACTTTTATTCAGACTGAGGTCTCCAGAATGTGACTATTTTGGTATTTGTCTGCTACTTTTATTCAGACTGAGGTCTCCAGAATGTGACTATTTTGGTATTTGTCTGCTACTTTTATTCAGACTGAGGTCTCCAGAATGTGACTATTTTGGTATTTGTCTGCTACTTTTATTCAGACTGAGGTCTCCAGAATGTGACTATTTTGGTATTTGTCTGCTACTTTTATTCAGACTGAGGTCTCCAGAATGTGACTATTTTGGTATTTGTCTGCTACTTTTATTCAGACTGAGGTCTCCAGAATGTGACTATTTTGGTATTTGTCTGCTACTTTTATTCAGACTGAGGTCTCCAGAATGTGACTATTTTGGTATTTGTCTGCTACTTTTATTCAGACTGAGGTCTCCAGAATGTGACTATTTTGGTATTTGTCTGCTACTTTATTCAGACTGAGGTCTCCAGAATGTGACTATTTTGGTATTTGTCTGCTACTTTTATTCAGACTGAGGTCTCCAGAATGTGACTATTTTGGTATTTGTCTGCTACTTTTATTCAGACTGAGGTCTCCAGAATGTGACTATTTTGGTATTTGTCTGCTACTTTTATTCAGACTGAGGTCTCCAGAATGTGACTATTTTGGTATTTGTCTGCTACTTTTATTCAGACTGAGGTCTCCAGAATGTGACTATTTTGGTATTTGTCTGCTACTTTTATTCAGACTGAGGTCTCCAGAATGTGACTATTTTGGTATTTGTCTGCTACTTTTATTCAGACTGAGGTCTCCAGAATGTGACTATTTTGGTATTTGTCTGCTACTTTTATTCAGACTGAGGTCTCCAGAATGTGACTATTTTGGTATTTGTCTGCTACTTTTATTCAGACTGAGGTCTCCAGAATGTGACTATTTTGGTATTTGTCTGCTACTTTTATTCAGACTGAGGTCTCCAGAATGTGACTATTTTGGTATTTGTCTGCTACTTTTATTCAGACTGAGGTCTCCAGAATGTGACTATTTTGGTATTTGTCTGCTACTTTTATTCAGACTGAGGTCTCCAGAATGTGACTATTTTGGTATTTGTCTGCTACTTTTATTCAGACTGAGGTCTCCAGAATGTGACTATTTTGGTATTTGTCTGCTACTTTTATTCAGACTGAGGTCTCCAGAATGTGACTATTTTGGTATTTGTCTGCTACTTTTATTCAGACTGAGGTCTCCAGAATGTGACTATTTTGGTATTTGTCTGCTACTTTTATTCAGACTGAGGTCTCCAGAATGTGACTATTTTGGTATTTGTCTGCTACTTTTATTCAGACTGAGGTCTCCAGAATGTGACTATTTTGGTATTTGTCTGCTACTTTTATTCAGACTGAGGTCTCCAGAATGTGACTATTTTGGTATTTGTCTGCTACTTTTATTCAGACTGAGGTCTCCAGAATGTGACTATTTTGGTATTTGTCTGCTACTTTTATTCAGACTGAGGTCTCCAGAATGTGACTATTTTGGTATTTGTCTGCTACTTTTATTCAGACTGAGGTCTCCAGAATGTGACTATTTTGGTATTTGTCTGCTACTTTTATTCAGACTGAGGTCTCCAGAATGTGACTATTTTGGTATTTGTCTGCTACTTTTATTCAGACTGAGGTCTCCAGAATGTGACTATTTTGGTATTTGTCTGCTACTTTTATTCAGACTGAGGTCTCCAGAATGTGACTATTTTGGTATTTGTCTGCTACTTTTATTCAGACTGAGGTCTCCAGAATGTGACTATTTTGGTATTTGTCTGCTACTTTTATTCAGACTGAGGTCTCCAGAATGTGACTATTTTGGTATTTGTCTGCTACTTTTATTCAGACTGAGGTCTCCAGAATGTGACTATTTTGGTATTTGTCTGCTACTTTTATTCAGACTGAGGTCTCCAGAATGTGACTATTTTGGTATTTGTCTGCTACTTTTATTCAGACTGAGGTCTCCAGAATGTGACTATTTTGGTATTTGTCTGCTACTTTTTTATTCAGACTGAGGTCTCCAGAATGTGACTATTTTGGTATTTGTCTGCTACTTTTATTCAGACTGAGGTCTCCAGAATGTGACTATTTTGGTATTTGTCTGCTACTTTTATTCAGACTGAGGTCTCCAGAATGTGACTATTTTGGTATTTGTCTGCTACTTTTATTCAGACTGAGGTCTCCAGAATGTGACTATTTTGGTATTTGTCTGCTACTTTTATTCAGACTGAGGTCTCCAGAATGTGACTATTTTGGTATTTGTCTGCTACTTTTATTCAGACTGAGGTCTCCAGAATGTGACTATTTTGGTATTTGTCTGCTACTTTTATTCAGACTGAGGTCTCCAGAATGTGACTATTTTGGTATTTGTCTGCTACTTTTATTCAGACTGAGGTCTCCAGAATGTGACTATTTTGGTATTTGTCTGCTACTTTTATTCAGACTGAGGTCTCCAGAATGTGACTATTTTGGTATTTGTCTGCTACTTTTATTCAGACTGAGGTCTCCAGAATGTGACTATTTTGGTATTTGTCTGCTACTTTTATTCAGACTGAGGTCTCCAGAATGTGACTATTTTGGTATTTGTCTGCTACTTTTATTCAGACTGAGGTCTCCAGAATGTGACTATTTTGGTATTTGTCTGCTACTTTTATTCAGACTGAGGTCTCCAGAATGTGACTATTTTGGTATTTGTCTGCTACTTTTATTCAGACTGAGGTCTCCAGAATGTGACTATTTTGGTATTTGTCTGCTACTTTTATTCAGACTGAGGTCTCCAGAATGTGACTATTTTGGTATTTGTCTGCTACTTTTATTCAGACTGAGGTCTCCAGAATGTGACTATTTTGGTATTTGTCTGCTACTTTATTCAGACTGAGGTCTCCAGAATGTGACTATTTTGGTATTTGTCTGCTACTTTTATTCAGACTGAGGTCTCCAGAATGTGACTATTTTGGTATTTGTCTGCTACTTTTATTCAGACTGAGGTCTCCAGAATGTGACTATTTTGGTATTTGTCTGCTACTTTTATTCAGACTGAGGTCTCCAGAATGTGACTATTTTGGTATTTGTCTGCTACTTTTATTCAGACTGAGGTCTCCAGAATGTGACTATTTTGGTATTTGTCTGCTACTTTTATTCAGACTGAGGTCTCCAGAATGTGACTATTTTGGTATTTGTCTGCTACTTTTATTCAGACTGAGGTCTCCAGAATGTGACTATTTTGGTATTTGTCTGCTACTTTTATTCAGACTGAGGTCTCCAGAATGTGACTATTTTGGTATTTGTCTGCTACTTTTATTCAGACTGAGGTCTCCAGAATGTGACTATTTTGGTATTTGTCTGCTACTTTTATTCAGACTGAGGTCTCCAGAATGTGACTATTTTGGTATTTGTCTGCTACTTTTATTCAGACTGAGGTCTCCAGAATGTGACTATTTTGGTATTTGTCTGCTACTTTTATTCAGACTGAGGTCTCCAGAATGTGACTATTTTGGTATTTGTCTGCTACTTTTATTCAGACTGAGGTCTCCAGAATGTGACTATTTTGGTATTTGTCTGCTACTTTTTTATTCAGACTGAGGTCTCCAGAATGTGACTATTTTGGTATTTGTCTGCTACTTTTATTCAGACTGAGGTCTCCAGAATGTGACTATTTTGGTATTTGTCTGCTACTTTTATTCAGACTGAGGTCTCCAGAATGTGACTATTTTGGTATTTGTCTGCTACTTTTATTCAGACTGAGGTCTCCAGATGTGACTATTTTGGTATTTGTCTGCTACTTTTATTCAGACTGAGGTCTCCAGAATGTGACTATTTTGGTATTTGTCTGCTACTTTTATTCAGACTGAGGTCTCCAGAATGTGACTATTTTGGTATTTGTCTGCTACTTTTATTCAGACTGAGGTCTCCAGAATGTGACTATTTTGGTATTTGTCTGCTACTTTTATTCAGACTGAGGTCTCCAGAATGTGACTATTTTGGTATTTGTCTGCTACTTTTATTCAGACTGAGGTCTCCAGAATGTGACTATTTTGGTATTTGTCTGCTACTTTTATTCAGACTGAGGTCTCCAGAATGTGACTATTTTGGTATTTGTCTGCTACTTTTATTCAGACTGAGGTCTCCAGAATGTGACTATTTTGGTATTTGTCTGCTACTTTTATTCAGACTGAGGTCTCCAGAATGTGACTATTTTGGTATTTGTCTGCTACTTTTATTCAGACTGAGGTCTCCAGAATGTGACTATTTTGGTATTTGTCTGCTACTTTTATTCAGACTGAGGTCTCCAGAATGTGACTATTTTGGTATTTGTCTGCTACTTTTATTCAGACTGAGGTCTCCAGAATGTGACTATTTTGGTATTTGTCTGCTACTTTTATTCAGACTGAGGTCTCCAGAATGTGACTATTTTGGTATTTGTCTGCTACTTTTATTCAGACTGAGGTCTCCAGAATGTGACTATTTTGGTATTTGTCTGCTACTTTTATTCAGACTGAGGTCTCCAGAATGTGACTATTTTGGTATTTGTCTGCTACTTTTATTCAGACTGAGGTCTCCAGAATGTGACTATTTTGGTATTTGTCTGCTACTTTTATTCAGACTGAGGTCTCCAGAATGTGACTATTTTGGTATTTGTCTGCTACTTTTATTCAGACTGAGGTCTCCAGAATGTGACTATTTTGGTATTTGTCTGCTACTTTTATTCAGACTGAGGTCTCCAGAATGTGACTATTTTGGTATTTGTCTGCTACTTTTATTCAGACTGAGGTCTCCAGAATGTGACTATTTTGGTATTTGTCTGCTACTTTTATTCAGACTGAGGTCTCCAGAATGTGACTATTTTGGTATTTGTCTGCTACTTTTATTCAGACTGAGGTCTCCAGAATGTGACTATTTTGGTATTTGTCTGCTACTTTTATTCAGACTGAGGTCTCCAGAATGTGACTATTTTGGTATTTGTCTGCTACTTTTATTCAGACTGAGGTCTCCAGAATGTGACTATTTTGGTATTTGTCTGCTACTTTTATTCAGACTGAGGTCTCCAGAATGTGACTATTTTGGTATTTGTCTGCTACTTTTATTCAGACTGAGGTCTCCAGAATGTGACTATTTTGGTATTTGTCTGCTACTTTTATTCAGACTGAGGTCTCCAGAATGTGACTATTTTGGTATTTGTCTGCTACTTTTATTCAGACTGAGGTCTCCAGAATGTGACTATTTTGGTATTTGTCTGCTACTTTTATTCAGACTGAGGTCTCCAGAATGTGACTATTTTGGTATTTGTCTGCTACTTTTATTCAGACTGAGGTCTCCAGAATGTGACTATTTTGGTATTTGTCTGCTACTTTTATTCAGACTGAGGTCTCCAGAATGTGACTATTTTGGTATTTGTCTGCTACTTTTATTCAGACTGAGGTCTCCAGAATGTGACTATTTTGGTATTTGTCTGCTACTTTTATTCAGACTGAGGTCTCCAGAATGTGACTATTTTGGTATTTGTCTGCTACTTTTATTCAGACTGAGGTCTCCAGAATGTGACTATTTTGGTATTTGTCTGCTACTTTTATTCAGACTGAGGTCTCCAGAATGTGACTATTTTGGTATTTGTCTGCTACTTTTATTCAGACTGAGGTCTCCAGAATGTGACTATTTTGGTATTTGTCTGCTACTTTTATTCAGACTGAGGTCTCCAGAATGTGACTATTTTGGTATTTGTCTGCTACTTTTATTCAGACTGAGGTCTCCAGAATGTGACTATTTTGGTATTTGTCTGCTACTTTTATTCAGACTGAGGTCTCCAGAATGTGACTATTTTGGTATTTGTCTGCTACTTTTATTCAGACTGAGGTCTCCAGAATGTGACTATTTTGGTATTTGTCTGCTACTTTTATTCAGACTGAGGTCTCCAGAATGTGACTATTTTGGTATTTGTCTGCTACTTTTATTCAGACTGAGGTCTCCAGAATGTGACTATTTTGGTATTTGTCTGCTACTTTTATTCAGACTGAGGTCTCCAGAATGTGACTATTTTGGTATTTGTCTGCTACTTTTATTCAGACTGAGGTCTCCAGAATGTGACTATTTTGGTATTTGTCTGCTACTTTTATTCAGACTGAGGTCTCCAGAATGTGACTATTTTGGTATTTGTCTGCTACTTTTATTCAGACTGAGGTCTCCAGAATGTGACTATTTTGGTATTTGTCTGCTACTTTTATTCAGACTGAGGTCTCCAGAATGTGACTATTTTGGTATTTGTCTGCTACTTTTATTCAGACTGAGGTCTCCAGAATGTGACTATTTTGGTATTTGTCTGCTACTTTTATTCAGACTGAGGTCTCCAGAATGTGACTATTTTGGTATTTGTCTGCTACTTTTATTCAGACTGAGGTCTCCAGAATGTGACTATTTTGGTATTTGTCTGCTACTTTTATTCAGACTGAGGTCTCCAGAATGTGACTATTTTGGTTATTGTCTGCTACTTTTATTCACACTGAGGTCTACAGACTGTGAATGTTTTGGCATTTGTCTGCTACTGTTATTCAGACTGAAGTATCCAGAATGTGACTATTTTGGTATTTGTCTGCTACGTTTATTCATACTGAGGTCTCTAGAATTTGACTATTTTGGTATTTGTCTGCTCCTATTATTTAGACTGGGGTCTCCAGAATGTACTATTTTCATTTGTCTGCTACTTTTATTCAGAGATCTCCAAAATGTGACTCTTTTGGTATTTCTTTGCTACTTTTATTCAGACTGAGGTCTCCAGAATGTGACTATTTTGGTATTTGTCTGATATTTTTATTTAGACTGAGGTGACTATTTTGGTATTTGTCTGCTACTTTATTCAGACTGAGGTCTCAAGAATGTGACTATTTTGGTATTTGTCTGCTACTTTTATTCAGACTGAGGTCTCCAGAATGTGACTATTTTGGTATTTGTCTGCTACTTTTATTCAGACTGAGGTCTCCAGAATGTGACTATTTTGGTATTTGTCTGCTACTTTTATTCAGACTGAGGTCTACAGAATGTGACTATTTTGGTATTTGTCTGCTAATTTTATTCAGACTGAGGTCTCCAGAATATGATTATTTTGGTATTTGTCTGCTTCTTTTATTCAGACTGAGATCTTCAGAATGTGACTATTTTGGTATTTGTCTGCTACTTTTATTCAGACTGAGGTCTCCAGAATGTGACTATTTTGGTATTTGTCTGCTACTTTATTTCAGACTGAGGTCTCCAGAATGTGACTATTTTGGTATTTGTCTGCTACTTTTATTCAGACTGAGGTCTCCAGAATGTGACTATTTTGGTATTTGTCTGCTACTTTTATTCAGACTGAGGTCTCCAGAATGTGATTATTTTTGGTATTTGTCTGCTACTTTTATTCAGACTGAGGTCTCCAGAATGTGACTATTTTGGTATTTGTCTGCTACTTTATTCAGACTGAGGTCTCCAGAATGTGATTATTTTGGTATTTGTCTGCTACTTTTATTCAGACTGAGGTCTCCAGAATGTGACTATTTTGGTATTTGTCTGCTACTTTTATTCAGACTGAGGTCTCCAGAATGTGACTATTTTGGTATTTGTCTGCTACTTTTATTCAGACTGAGGTCTCCAGAATGTGACTTATTTTGGTATTTGTCTGCTACTTTTATTCAGACTGAGGTCTCCAGAATGTGATTATTTTGGTATTTGTCTGCTACTTTTATTCAGACTGAGGTCTCCAGAATGTGACTATTTTGGTATTTGTCTGCTACTTTTATTCAGACTGAGGTCTCCAGAATGTGACTATTTTGGTATTTGTCTGCTACTTTTATTCAGACTGAGGTCTCCAGAATGTGACTATTTTGGTATTTGTCTGCTACTATTATTCAGACTGAGGTCTCCAGAATGTGACTATTTTGGTATTTGTCTGCTACTTTTATTCAGACTGAGATCTCCAGAATGTGACTATTTTGGTATTTGTCTGCTACTTTTATTCAGACTGAGGTCTCCAGAATGTGACTATTTTGGTATTTGTCTGCTACTTTTATTCAGACTGAGGTCTCCAGAATGTGACTATTTTGGTATTTGTCTGCTACTTTTATTCAGACTGAGGTCTCCAGAATGTGACTATTTTGGTATTTGTCTGCTACTTTTATTCAGACTGAGGTCTCCAGAATGTGACTATTTTGGTATTTGTCTGCTACTTTTATTCAGACTGAGGTCTCCAGATTGTGATTATTTTGGTATTTGTCTGCTACTTTTATTCAGACTGAGGTCTCCAGAATGTGACTATTTTGGTATTTGTCTGCTACTTTTTTCAGACTGAGGTCTCCAGAATGTGACTATTTTGGTATTTGTCTGCTACTTTATTCAGACTGAGGTCTCCAGAATGTGACTATTTTGGTATTTGTCTGCTACTTTTATTCAGACTGAGGTCTCCAGAATGTGACTATTTTGGTATTTGTCTGCTACTTTTATTCAGACTGAAGTATCCAGAATGTGACTATTTTGGTATTTGTCTGCTACGTTTATTCATACTGAGGTCTCCAGAATGTGACTATTTTGGTATTTGTCTGCTACTTTTATTCAGACTGAGGTCTCCAGAATGTGACTATTTTGGTATTTGTCTGCTACTTTTATTCAGACTGAGGTCTCCAGAATGTGACTATTTTGGTATTTGTCTGCTACTTTTATTCAGACTGAGATCTCCAGATACTGATTATTTTGGTATTTGTCTGCTACTTTTATTCAGACTGAGATCTCCAGAATGTGACTATTTTGGTATTTGTCTGCTACTTTTATTCAGACTGAGGTCTCCAGAATGTGACTATTTTGGTATTTGTCTGCTACTTTTATTCAGACTGAGGTCTCCAGAATGTGACTATTTTGGTATTTGTCTGCTACTTTTATTCAGACTGAGGTCTCCAGAATGTGACTATTTTGGTATTTGTCTGCTACTTTTATTCAGACTGAGGTCTCCAGAATGTGACTATTTTGGTATTTGTCTGCTACTTTTATTCAGACTGAGGTCTCCAGAATGTGACTATTTTGGTATTTGTCTGCTACTTTTATTCAGACTGAGGTCTCCAGATTGTGATTATTTTGGTATTTGTCTGCTACTTTTATTCAGACTGAGGTCTCCAGAATGTGATTATTTTGGTATTTGTCTGCTACTTTTATTCAGACTGAGGTCTCCAGAATGTGATTATTTTGGTATTTGTCTGCTACTTTTATTCAGACTGAGGTCTCCAGAATGTGATTATTTTGGTATTTGTCTGCTACTTTTATTCAGACTGAGGTCTCCAGAATGTGATTATTTTGGTATTTGTCTGCTACTTTTATTCAGACTGAGGTCTCCAGAATGTGACTATTTTGGTATTTGTCTGCTACTTTTATTCAGACTGAGGTCTCCAGAATGTGACTATTTTGGTATTTGTCTGCTACTTTTATTCAGACTGAGGTCTCCAGAATGTGACTATTTTGGTATTTGTCTGCTACTTTTATTCAGACTGAGGTCTCCAGAATGTGACTATTTTGGTATTTGTCTGCTACTTTTATTCAGACTGAGGTCTCCAGAATGTGATTATTTTGGTATTTGTCTGCTACTTTTATTCAGACTGAGGTCTTCCAGAATGTGACTATTTTGGTATTTGTCTGCTACTTTTATTCAGACTGAGGTCTCCAGAATCTGATTATTTTGGTATTTGTCTGCTACTTTTATTCAGACTGAGGTCTCCAGAATGTGACTATTTTGGTATTTGTCTGCTACTTTTATTCAGACTGAGGTCTCCAGAATGTGACTATTTTGGTATTTGTCTGCTACTTTTATTCAGACTGAGGTCTCCAGAATGTGACTATTTTGGTATTTGTCTGCTACTTTTATTCAGACTGAGGTCTCCAGAATGTGACTATTTTGGTATTTGTCTGCTACTTTTATTCAGACTGAGGTCTCCAGAATGTGATTATTTTGGTATTTGTCTGCTACTTTTATTCAGACTGAGATCTCCAGAATGTGACTATTTTGGTATTTGTCTGCTACTTTTATTCAGACTGAGATCTCCAGAATGTGATTATTTTGGTATTTGTCTGCTACTGTTATTCAGACTGAGGTCTCAGAATGTGACTATTTTGGTATTTGTCTGCTACTTTTATTCAGACTGAGGTATCCAGAATGTGACTATTTTGGTATTTGTCTGCTACTTTTATTCAGACTGAGGTCTCCAGAATGTGACTATTTTGGTATTTGTCTGCTACTTTTATTCAGACTGAGGTCTCCAGAATGTGACTATTTTGGTTTTTGTCTGCTACTTTTATTCAGACTGAGGTCTCCAGAATGTGACTATTTTGGTATTTGTCTGCTACTTTTATTCAGACTGAGGTCTCCAGAATGTGACTATTTTGGTATTTGTCTGCTACTTTTATTCAGACTGAGGTCTCCAGAATGTGACTATTTTGGTATTTGTCTGCTACTTTTATTCAGACTGAGGTCTCCAGAATGTGACTATTTTGGTATTTGTCTGCTACTTTTATTCAGACTGAGATCTCCAGAATGTGACTATTTTGGTATTTGTCTGCTACTTTTATTCAGACTGAGGTCTCCAGAATGTGACTATTTTGGTATTTGTCTGCTACTTTTATTCAGACTGAGGTCTCCAGAATGTGACTATTTTGGTATTTGTCTGCTACTTTTATTCAGACTGAGGTCTCCAGATTTTGACTATTTTGGTATTTGTCTGCTACTTTTATTCAGACTGAGGTCTCCAGAATGTGACTATTTTGGTATTTGTCTGCTACTTTTATTCAGACTGAGGTCTCCAGAATGTGACTATTTTGGTATTTGTCTGCTACTTTTATTCAGACTGAGGTCTCCAGAATGTGACTATTTTGGTATTTGTCTGCTACTTTTATTCAGACTGAGGTCTCCAGAATGTGACTATTTTGGTATTTGTCTGCTACTTTTATTCAGACTGAGGTCTCCAGAATGTGACTATTTTGGTATTTGTCTGCTACTTTTATTCAGACTGAGGTCTCCAGAATGTGACTATTTTGGTATTTGTCTGCTACTTTTATTCAGACTGAGGTCTCCAGAATGTGACTATTTTGGTATTTGTCTGCTACTTTTATTCAGACTGAGGTCTCCAGAATGTGACTATTTTGGTATTTGTCTGCTACTTTTATTCAGACTGAGGTCTCCAGAATGTGACTATTTTGGTATTTGTCTGCTACTTTTATTCAGACTGAGGTCTCCAGAATGTGACTATTTTGGTATTTGTCTGCTACTTTTATTCAGACTGAGGTCTCCAGAATGTGACTATTTTGGTATTTGTCTGCTACTTTTATTCAGACTGAGGTCTCCAGAATGTGATTATTTTGGTATTTGTCTGCTACTTTTATTCAGACTGAGGTCTCTCAGAATGTGACTATTTTGGTATTTTCAATCTGCTACTTTTATTCAGACTGAGGTCTCCAGAATGTGACTATTTTGGTATTTGTCTGCTACTTTTATTCAGACTGAGGTCTCCAGAATGTGACTATTTTGGTATTTGTCTGCTACTTTTATTCAGACTGAGATCTCCAGAATGTGACTATTTTGGTATTTGTCTGCTACTTTTATTCAGACTGAGGTCTCCAGAATGTGACTATTTTGGTATTTGTCTGCTACTTTTATTCAGACTGAGGTCTCCAGAATGTGACTATTTTGGTATTTGTCTGCTACTTTTATTCAGACTGAGGTCTCCAGAATGTGACTATTTTGGTATTTGTCTGCTACTTTTATTCAGACTGAGGTCTCCAGAATGTGATTATTTTGGTATTTGTCTGCTACTTTTATTCAGACTGAGGTCTCCAGAATGTGACTATTTTGGTATTTGTCTGCTACTTTTATTCAGACTGAGGTCTCCAGAATGTGACTATTTTGGTATTTGTCTGCTACTTTTATTCAGACTGAGGTCTCCAGAATGTGACTATTTTGGTATTTGTCTGCTACTTTTATTCAGACTGAGGTCTCCAGATGTGACTATTTTGGTATTTGTCTGCTACTTTTATTCAGACTGAGGTCTCCAGAATGTGACTATTTTGGTATTTGTCTGCTACTTTTATTCAGACTGAGGTCTCCAGAATGTGACTATTTTGGTATTTGTCTGCTACTTTTATTCAGACTGAGGTCTCCAGAATGTGATTATTTTGGTATTTGTCTGCTACTTTTATTCAGACTGAGGTCTCCAGAATGTGACTATTTTGGTATTTGTCTGCTACTTTTATTCAGACTGAGGTCTCCAGAATGTGACTATTTTGGTATTTGTCTGCTACTTTTATTCAGACTGAGGTCTCCAGAATGTGACTATTTTGGTATTTGTCTGCTACTTTTATTCAGACTGAGGTCTCCAGAATGTGACTATTTTGGTATTTGTCTGCTACTTTTATTCAGACTGAGGTCTCCAGAATGTGACTATTTTGGTATTTGTCTGCTACTTTTATTCAGACTGAGGTCTCCAGAATGTGACTATTTTGGTATTTGTCTGCTACTTTTATTCAGACTGAGGTCTCCAGAATGTGACTATTTTGGTATTTGTCTGCTACTTTTATTCAGACTGAGGTCTCCAGAATGTGACTATTTTGGTATTTGTCTGCTACTTTTATTCAGACTGAGGTCTCCAGAATGTGACTATTTTGGTATTTGTCTGCTACTTTTATTCAGACTGAGGTCTCCAGAATGTGACTATTTTGGTATTTGTCTGCTACTTTTATTCAGACTGAGGTCTTCAGAATGTGACTATTTTGGTATTTGTCTGCTTTTATTCAAACTGAGATCTCCAGAATGTGTCTATTTTGGTCTCCTACTTTTATTCAGACTGAGACTATTTTGGACTATTTTGTATTTGTCTGCTACTTTTATTCAGACTGAGGTCTCCAGAATGTGACTATTTTGGTATTTGTCTGCTACTTTTATTCAGACTGAGGTCTCCAGAATGTGACTATTTTTGTATTTGTCTGCTACTTTTATTCAGACTGAGGTCTCCAGAATGTGACTATTTTGGTATTTGTCTGCTACTTTTATTCAGACTGAGGTCTCCAGAATGTGATTATTTTGGTATTTGTCTGCTACTTTTATTCAGACTGAGGTCTCCAGAATGTGACTATTTTGGTATTTGTCTGCTACTTTTTATTCAGACTGAGGTCTCCAGAATGTGACTATTTTGGTATTTGTCTGCTACTTTTATTCAGACTGAGGTCTCCAGAATGTGACTATTTTGGTATTTGTCTGCTACTTTTATTCAGACTGAGGTCTCCAGAATGTGACTATTTTGGTATTTGTCTGCTACTTTTATTCAGACTGAGGTCTCCAGAATGATGTGACTATTTTGGTATTTGTCTGCTACTTTTATTCAGACTGAGGTCTCCAGAATGTGACTATTTTGGTATTTGTCTGCTACTTTTATTCAGACTGAGGTCTCCAGAATGTGACTATTTTGGTATTTGTCTGCTACTTTTTTCAGACTGAGGTCTCCAGAATGTGACTATTTTGGTATTTGTCTGCTACTTTTATTCAGACTGAGATCTCCAGAATGTGACTATTTTGGTATTTGTCTGCTACTTTTATTCAGACTGAGGTCTCCAGAATGTGACTATTTTGGTATTTGTCTGCTACTTTTATTCAGACTGAGGTCTCCAGAATGTGATTATTTTGGTATTTGTCTGCTACTTTTATTCAGACTGAGGTCTCCAGAATGTGACTATTTTGGTATTTGTCTGCTACTTTTATTCAGACTGAGGTCTCCAGAATGTGACTATTTTGGTATTTGTCTGCTACTTTTATTCAGACTGAGGTCTCCAGAATGTGACTATTTTGGTATTTGTCTGCTACTTTTATTCAGACTGAGGTCTCCAGAATGTGATTATTTTGGTATTTGTCTGCTACTTTTATTCAGACTGAGATCTCCAGAATGTGACTATTTTGGTATTTGTCTGCTACTTTTATTCAGACTGAGGTCTCCAGAATGTGACTATTTTGGTATTTGTCTGCTACTTTTATTCAGACTGAGGTCTCCAGATTGTGATTATTTTGGTATTTGTCTGCTACTTTTATTCAGACTGAGGTCTCCAGAATGTGACTATTTTGGTATTTGTCTGCTACTTTTATTCAGACTGAGGTCTCCAGAATGTGACTATTTTGGTATTTGTCTGCTACTTTTATTCAGACTGAGGTCTCCAGAATGTGACTATTTTGGTATTTGTCTGCTACTTTTCAGACTATTCAGACTGAGATCTTTAGAATGTGACTATTTTGGTATTTGTCTGCTACTTTTATTCAGACTGAGATCTCCAGAATGTGACTATTTTGGTATTTGTCTGCTACTTTTATTCAGACTGAGGTCTCCAGAATGTGATTATTTTGGTATTTGTCTGCTACTTTTTTATTCAGACTGAGGTCTCCAGAATGTGACTATTTTGGTATTTGTCTGCTACTTTTATTCAGACTGAGGTCTCCAGAATGTGACTATTTTGGTATTTGTCTGCTACTTTTATTCAGACTGAGGTCTCCAGAATGTGACTATTTTGGTATTTGTCTGCTACTTTTATTCAGACTGAGGTCTCCAGAATGTGACTATTTTGGTATTTGTCTGCTACTTTTATTCAGACTGAGGTCTCCAGAATGTGACTATTTTGGTATTTGTCTGCTACTTTTATTCAGACTGAGGTCTCCAGAATGTGACTATTTTGGTATTTGTCTGCTACTTTTATTCAGACTGAGGTCTCCAGAATGTGACTATTTTGGTATTTGTCTGCTACTTTTATTCAGACTGAGGTCTCCAGATTTTGCCTATTTTGGTTATTTGTCTGCTACTTTTATTCAGACTGAGGTCTCCAGAATGTGACTATTTTGGTATTTGTCTGCTACTTTTATTCAGACTGAGGTCTCCAGAATGTGACTATTTTGGTATTTGTCTGCTACTATTATTCAGACTGAGGTCTCCAGAATGTGACTATTTTGGTATTTGTCTGCTACTTTTATTCAGACTGAGGTCTCCAGAATGTGACTATTTTGGTATTTGTCTGCTACTTTTATTCAGACTGAGGTCTCCAGAATGTGATTATTTTGGTATTTGTCTGCTACTTTTATTCAGACTGAGGTCTCCAGAATGTGACTATTTTGGTATTTGTCTGCTACTTTTATTCAGACTGAGGTCTCCAGAATGTGACTATTTTGGTATTTGTCTGCTACTTTTATTCAGACTGAGGTCTCCAGAATGTGACTATTTTGGTATTTGTCTGCTTCTTTTATTCAGACTGAGGTCTCCAGACTGAGGTGTGACTATTTTGGTATTTGTCTGCTACTTTTATTCAGACTGAGATCTTCAGAATGTGACTGCTACTTTTATTCAGACTGAGATCTCCAGAATGTGACTATTTTGGTATTTGTCTGCTACTTTTATTCAGACTGAGGTCTCCAGAATGTGACTATTTTGGTATTTGTCTGCTACTTTTATTCAGACTGAGGTCTCCAGAATGTGATTATTTTGGTATTTGTCTGCTACTTTTATTCAGACTGAGATCTCCAGAATGTGACTATTTTGGTATTTGTCTGCTACTTTTATTCAGACTGAGGTCTCCAGAATGTGATTATTTTGGTATTTGTCTGCTACTTTTATTCAGACTGAGGTCTCCAGAATGTGACTATTTTGGTATTTGTCTGCTACTTTTATTCAGACTGAGGTCTCCAGAATGTGACTATTTTGGTATTTGTCTGCTACTTTTATTCAGACTGAGGTCTCCAGAATGTGATTATTTTGGTATTTGTCTGCTACTTTTATTCAGACTGAGATCTCCAGAATGTGACTATTTTGGTATTTGTCTGCTACTTTTATTCAGACTGAGGTCTCCAGAATGTGACTATTTTGGTATTTGTCTGCTACTTTTATTCAGACTGAGATCTCCAGAATGTGACTATTTTGGTATTTGTCTGCTACTTTTATTCAGACTGAGGTCTCCAGAATGTGACTATTTTGGTATTTGTCTGCTACTTTTATTCAGACTGAGGTCTCCAGATTGTGATTATTTTGGTATTTGTCTGCTACTTTTATTCAGACTGAGATCTCCAGAATGTGACTATTTTGGTATTTGTCTGCTACTTTTATTCAGACTGAGGTCTCCAGAATGTGACTATTTTGGTATTTGTCTGCTACTTTTATTCAGACTGAGGTCTCCAGAATGTGATTATTTTGGTATTTGTCTGCTACTTTTATTCAGACTGAGGTCTCCAGAATGTGACTATTTTGGTATTTGTCTGCTACTTTTATTCAGACTGAGGTCTCCAGAATGTGACTATTTTGGTATTTGTCTGCTACTTTTATTCAGACTGAGATCTCCAGAATGTGACTATTTTGGTATTTGTCTGCTACTTTTATTCAGACTGAGGTCTCCAGAATGTGACTATTTTGGTATTTGTCTGCTACTTTTATTCAGACTGAGGTCTCCAGAATGTGACTATTTTGGTATTTGTCTGCTACTTTTATTCAGACTGAGGTCTCCAGAATGTGACTATTTTGGTATTTGTCTGCTACTTTTATTCAGACTGAGGTCTCCAGAATGTGACTATTTTGGTATTTGTCTGCTACTTTTATTCAGACTGAGGTCTCCAGAATGTGACTATTTTGGTATTTGTCTGCTACTTTTATTCAGACTGAGGTCTCCAGAATGTGATTATTTTGGTATTTGTCTGCTACTTTTATTCAGACTGAGGTCTCCAGAATGTGACTATTTTGGTATTTGTCTGCTACTTTTATTCAGACTGAGGTCTCCAGATGTGACTATTTTGGTATTTGTCTGCTACTTTTATTCAGACTGAGGTCTCCAGAATGTGACTATTTTGGTATTTGTCTGCTACTTTTATTCAGACTGAGGTCTCCAGAATGTGACTATTTTGGTATTTGTCTGCTACTTTTATTCAGACTGAGGTCTCCAGAATGTGATTATTTTGGTATTTGTCTGGTACTTTTATTCAGACTGAGGTCTCTACAGAATGTGACTATTTTGGTATTTGTCTGCTACTTTTATTCAGACTGAGGTCTCCAGAATGTGACTATTTTGGTATTTGTCTGCTACTTTTATTCAGACTGAGGTCTCCAGAATGTGACTATTTTGGTATTTGTCTGCTACTTTTATTCAGACTGAGGTCTCCAGAATGTGACTATTTTGGTATTTGTCTGCTACTTTTATTCAGACTGAGGTCTCCAGAATGTGACTATTTTGGTATTTGTCTGCTACTTTTATTCAGACTGAGGTCTCCAGAATGTGACTATTTTGGTATTTGTCTGCTACTTTTATTCAGACTGAGGTCTCCAGAATGTGACTATTTTGGTATTTGTCTGCTACTTTTATTCAGACTGAGGTCTCCAGAATGTGACTATTTTGGTATTTGTCTGCTACTTTTATTCAGACTGAGGTCTCCAGAATGTGACTATTTTGGTATTTGTCTGCTACTTTTATTCAGACTGAGGTCTCAGAATGTGACTATTTTGGTATTTGTCTGCTACTTTTATTCAGACTGAGGTCTCCAGAATGTGACTATTTTGGTATTTGTCTGCTACTTTTATTCAGACTGAGGTCTCCAGAATGTGACTATTTTGGTATTTGTCTGCTACTTTTATTCAGACTGAGGTCTCCAGAATGTGACTATTTTGGTATTTGTCTGCTACTTTTATTCAGACTGAGGTCTCCAGAATGTGACTATTTTGGTATTTGTCTGCTACTTTTATTCAGACTGAGGTCTCCAGAATGTGACTATTTTGGTATTTGTCTGCTACTTTTATTCAGACTGAGGTCTCCAGAATGTGACTATTTTGGTATTTGTCTGCTACTTTTATTCAGACTGAGGTCTCCAGAATGTGACTATTTTGGTATTTGTCTGCTACTTTTATTCAGACTGAGGTCTCCAGAATGTGACTATTTTGGTATTTGTCTGCTACTTTTATTCAGACTGAGGTCTCCAGAATGTGACTATTTTGGTATTTGTCTGCTACTTTTATTCAGACTGAGGTCTCCAGATGTGACTATTTTGGTATTTGTCTGCTACTTTTATTCAGACTGAGGTCTCCAGAATCTGATTATTTTGGTATTTGTCTGCTACTTTTATTCAGACTGAGGTCTCCAGAATGTGATTATTTTGGTATTTGTCTGCTACTTTTATTCAGACTGAGGTCTCCAGAATGTGACTATTTTGGTATTTGTCTGCTACTTTTTTTCAGACTGAGGTCTCCAGAATGTGACTATTTTGGTATTTTTCTGCTACTTTTATTCAGACTGAGGTCTCCAGAATGTGACTATTTTGGTATTTGTCTGCTACTTTTATTCAGACTGAGGTCTCCAGAATGTGACTATTTTGGTATTTGTCTGCTACTTTTATTCAGACTGAGGTCTCCAGAATGTGACTATTTTGGTATTTGTCTGCTACTTTTATTCAGACTGAGGTCTCCAGAATGTGACTATTTTGGTATTTGTCTGCTACTTTTATTCAGACTGAGGTCTCCAGAATGTGACTATTTTGGTATTTGTCTGCTACTTTTATTCAGACTGAGGTCTCCAGAATGTGACTATTTTGGTATTTGTCTGCTACTTTTATTCAGACTGAGGTCTCCAGAATGTGACTATTTTGGTATTTGTCTGCTACTTTTATTCAGACTGAGGTCTCCAGAATGTGACTATTTTGGTATTTGTCTGCTACTTTTATTCAGACTGAGGTCTCCAGAATGTGACTATTTTGGTATTTGTCTGCTACTTTTATTCAGACTGAGGTCTCCAGAATGTGACTATTTTGGTATTTGTCTGCTACTTTTATTCAGACTGAGATCTCCAGAATGTGACTATTTTGGTATTTGTCTGCTACTTTTATTCAGACTGAGGTCTCCAGAATGTGATTATTTTGGTATTTGTCTGCTACTTTTATTCAGACTGAGGTCTCCAGAATGTGACTATTTTGGTATTTGTCTGCTACTTTTATTCAGACTGAGGTCTCCAGAATGTGATTATTTTGGTATTTTGTCTGCTACTTTTATTCAGACTGAGGTCTCCAGAATGTGACTATTTTGGTATTTGTCTGCTACTTTTATTCAGACTGAGGTCTCCAGAATGTGACTATTTTGGTATTTGTCTGCTACTTTTATTCAGACTGAGGTCTCCAGAATGTGACTATTTTGGTATTTGTCTGCTACTTTTATTCAGACTGAGGTCTCCAGAATGTGACTATTTTGGTATTTGTCTGCTACTTTTATTCAGACTGAGATCTCCAGAATGTGATTATTTTGGTATTTGTCTGCTACTTTTATTCAGACTGAGGTCTCCAGAATGTGACTATTTTGGTATTTGTCTGCTACTTTTATTCAGACTGAGGTCTCCAGAATGTGACTATTTTGGTATTTGTCTGCTACTTTTATTCAGACTGAGGTCTCCAGAATGTGATTATTTTGGTATTTGTCTGCTACTTTTATTCAGACTGAGGTCTCCAGAATGTGACTATTTTGGTATTTGTCTGCTACTTTTATTCAGACTGAGGTCTCCAGAATGTGACTATTTTGGTATTTGTCTGCTACTTTTATTCAGACTGAGATCTCCAGAATGTGACTATTTTGGTATTTGTCTGCTACTTTTATTCAGACTGAGGTCTCCAGAATGTGACTATTTTGGTATTTGTCTGCTACTTTTATTCAGACTGAGATCTCCAGAATGTGACTATTTTGGTATTTGTCTGCTACTTTTATTCAGACTGAGGTCTCCAGAATGTGACTATTTTGGTATTTGTCTGCTACTTTTATTCAGACTGAGGTCTCCAGAATGTGACTATTTTGGTATTTGTCTGCTACTTTTATTCAGACTGAGGTCTCCAGAATGTGACTATTTTGGTATTTGTCTGCTACTTTTATTCAGACTGAGATCTCCAGAATGTGACTATTTTGGTATTTGTCTGCTACTTTTATTCAGACTGAGGTCTCCAGAATGTGACTATTTTGGTATTTGTCTGCTACTTTTATTCAGACTGAGGTCTCCAGAATGTGACTATTTTGGTATTTGTCTGCTACTTTTATTCAGACTGAGGTCTCCAGAATGTGACTATTTTGGTATTTGTCTGCTACTTTTATTCAGACTGAGGTCTCCAGAATGTGACTATTTTGGTATTTGTCTGCTACTTTTATTCAGACTGAGGTCTCCAGAATGTGACTATTTTGGTATTTGTCTGCTACTTTTATTCAGACTGAGGTCTCCAGAATGTGACTATTTTGGTATTTGTCTGCTACTTTTATTCAGACTGAGGTCTCCAGAATGTGACTATTTTGGTATTTGTCTGCTACTTTTATTCAGACTGAGGTCTCCAGAATGTGACTATTTTGGTATTTGTCTGCTACTTTTATTCAGACTGAGGTCTCCAGAATGTGACTATTTTGGTATTTGTCTGCTACTTTTATTCAGACTGAGGTCTCCAGAATGTGACTATTTTGGTATTTGTCTGCTACTTTTATTCAGACTGAGGTCTCCAGAATGTGACTATTTTGGTATTTGTCTGCTACTTTTATTCAGACTGAGGTCTCCAGAATGTGATTATTTTGGTATTTGTCTGCTACTTTTATTCAGACTGAGGTCTCCAGAATGTGACTATTTTGGTATTTGTCTGCTACTTTTATTCAGACTGAGATCTCCAGAATGTGACTATTTTGGTATTTGTCTGCTACTTTTATTCAGACTGAGGTCTCCAGAATGTGACTATTTTGGTATTTGTCTGCTACTTTTATTCAGACTGAGGTCTCCAGAATGTGACTATTTTGGTATTTGTCTGCTACTTTTATTCAGACTGAGGTCTCCAGAATGTGATTATTTTGGTATTTGTCTGCTACTTTTATTCAGACTGAGGTCTCCAGAATGTGACTATTTTGGTATTTGTCTGCTACTTTTATTCAGACTGAGGTCTCCAGAATGTGACTATTTTGGTATTTGTCTGCTACTTTTATTCAGACTGAGGTCTCCAGAATGTGACTATTTTGGTATTTGTCTGCTACTTTTATTCAGACTGAGGTCTCCAGAATGTGACTATTTTGGTATTTGTCTGCTACTTTTATTCAGACTGAGGTCTCCAGAATGTGATTATTTTGGTATTTGTCTGCTACTTTTATTCAGACTGAGGTCTCCAGAATGTGATTATTTTGGTATTTGTCTGCTACTTTTATTCAGACTGAGGTCTCCAGAATGTGACTATTTTGGTATTTGTCTGCTACTTTTATTCAGACTGAGGTCTCCAGAATGTGACTATTTTGGTATTTGTCTGCTACTTTTATTCAGACTGAGGTCTCCAGAATGTGACTATTTTGGTATTTGTCTGCTACTTTTATTCAGACTGAGGTCTCCAGAATGTGACTATTTTGGTATTTGTCTGCTACTTTTATTCAGACTGAGGTCTCCAGAATGTGACTATTTTGGTATTTGTCTGCTACTTTTATTCAGACTGAGGTCTCCAGAATGTGACTATTTTGGTATTTGTCTGCTACTTTTATTCAGACTGAGGTCTCCAGAATGTGACTATTTTGGTATTTGTCTGCTACTTTTATTCAGACTGAGGTCTCCAGAATGTGATTATTTTGGTATTTGTCTGCTACTTTTATTCAGACTGAGGTCTCCAGAATGTGATTATTTTGGTATTTGTCTGCTACTTTTATTCAGACTGAGGTCTCCAGAATGTGACTATTTTGGTATTTGTCTGCTACTTTTATTCAGACTGAGGTCTCCAGAATGTGACTATTTTGGTATTTGTCTGCTACTTTTATTCAGACTGAGGTCTCCAGAATGTGATTATTTTGGTATTTGTCTGCTACTTTTATTCAGACTGAGGTCTCCAGAATGTGACTATTTTGGTATTTGTCTGCTACTTTTATTCAGACTGAGGTCTCCAGAATGTGACTATTTTGGTATTTGTCTGCTACTTTTATTCAGACTGAGGTCTCCAGAATGTGACTATTTTGGTATTTGTCTGCTACTTTTATTCAGACTGAGGTCTCCAGAATGTGACTATTTTGGTATTTGTCTGCTACTTTTATTCAGACTGAGGTCTCCAGAATGTGATTATTTTGGTATTTGTCTGCTACTTTTATTCAGACTGAGGTCTCCAGAATGTGACTATTTTGGTATTTGTCTGCTACTTTTATTCAGACTGAGGTCTCCAGAATGTGACTATTTTGGTATTTGTCTGCTACTTTTATTCAGACTGAGATCTCCAGAATGTGACTATTTTGGTATTTGTCTGCTACTTTTATTCAGACTGAGGTCTCCAGAATGTGATTATTTTGGTATTTGTCTGCTACTTTTATTCAGACTGAGGTCTCCAGAATGTGATTATTTTGGTATTTGTCTGCTACTTTTATTCAGACTGAGGTCTCCAGAATGTGACTATTTTGGTATTTGTCTGCTACTTTTATTCAGACTGAGGTCTCCAGAATGTGACTATTTTGGTATTTGTCTGCTACTTTTATTCAGACTGAGGTCTCCAGATGTGACTATTTTGGTATTTGTCTGCTACTTTTATTCAGACTGAGGTCTCCAGAATGTGACTATTTTGGTATTTGTCTGCTACTTTTATTCAGACTGAGGTCTCCAGATGTGACTATTTTGGTATTTGTCTGCTACTTTTATTCAGACTGAGGTCTCCAGAATGTGACTATTTTGGTATTTGTCTGCTACTTTTATTCAGACTGAGGTCTCCAGAATGTGACTATTTTGGTATTTGTCTGCTACTTTTATTCAGACTGAGGTCTCCAGAATGTGACTATTTTGGTATTTGTCTGCTACTTTTATTCAGACTGAGGTCTCCAGAATGTGACTATTTTGGTATTTGTCTGCTACTTTTATTCAGACTGAGGTCTCCAGAATGTGATTATTTTGGTATTTGTCTGCTACTTTTATTCAGACTGAGGTCTCCAGAATGTGACTATTTTGGTATTTGTCTGCTACTTTTATTCAGACTGAGGTCTCCAGAATGTGACTATTTTGGTATTTGTCTGCTACTTTTATTCAGACTGAGGTCTCCAGAATGTGACTATTTTGGTATTTGTCTGCTACTTTTATTCAGACTGAGGTCTCCAGAATGTGACTATTTTGGTATTTGTCTGCTACTTTTATTCAGACTGAGGTCTCCAGAATGTGACTATTTTGGTATTTGTCTGCTACTTTTATTCAGACTGAGGTCTCCAGAATGTGATTATTTTGGTATTTGTCTGCTACTTTTATTCAGACTGAGGTCTCCAGAATGTGACTATTTTGGTATTTGTCTGCTACTTTTATTCAGACTGAGGTCTCCAGAATGTGACTATTTTGGTATTTGTCTGCTACTTTTATTCAGACTGAGGTCTCCAGAATGTGACTATTTTGGTATTTGTCTGCTACTTTTATTCAGACTGAGGTCTCCAGAATGTGACTATTTTGGTATTTGTCTGCTACTTTTATTCAGACTGAGGTCTCCAGAATGTGAGGTCTATTTTGGTATTTGTCTGCTACTTTTATTCAGACTGAGGTCTCCAGAATGTGACTATTTTGGTATTTGTCTGCTACTTTTATTCAGACTGAGGTCTCCAGATTGTGACTATTTTGGTATTTGTCTGCTACTTTTATTCAGACTGAGGTCTCCAGAATGTGACTATTTTGGTATTTGTCTGCTACTTTTATTCAGACTGAGGTCTCCAGAATGTGACTATTTTGGTATTTGTCTGCTACTTTTATTCAGACTGAGGTCTCCAGAATGTGACTATTTTGGTATTTGTCTGCTACTTTTATTCAGACTGAGGTCTCCAGAATGTGATTATTTTGGTATTTGTCTGCTACTTTTATTCAGACTGAGGTCTCCAGAATGTGACTATTTTGGTATTTGTCTGCTACTTTTATTCAGACTGAGGTCTCCAGAATGTGACTATTTTGGTATTTGTCTGCTACTTTTATTCAGACTGAGGTCTCCAGAATGTGACTATTTTGGTATTTGTCTGCTACTTTTATTCAGACTGAGGTCTCCAGAATGTGACTATTTTGGTATTTGTCTGCTACTTTTATTCAGACTGAGGTCTCCAGAATGTGACTATTTTGGTATTTGTCTGCTACTTTTATTCAGACTGAGGTCTCCAGAATGTGACTATTTTGGTATTTGTCTGCTACTTTTATTCAGACTGAGGTCTCCAGAATGTGACTTATTTTGGTATTTGTCTGCTACTTTTATTCAGACTGAGGTCTCCAGAATGTGACTATTTTGGTATTTGTCTGCTACTTTTATTCAGACTGAGGTCTCCAGAATGTGACTATTTTGGTATTTGTCTGCTACTTTTATTCAGACTGAGGTCTCCAGAATGTGACTATTTTGGTATTTGTCTGCTACTTTTATTCAGACTGAGGTCTCCAGAATGTGACTATTTTGGTATTTGTCTGCTACTTTTATTCAGACTGAGGTCTCCAGATTGTGACTATTTTGGTATTTGTCTGCTACTTTTATTCAGACTGAGGTCTCCAGAATGTGACTATTTTGGTATTTGTCTGCTACTTTTACTCAGACTGAGATCTCCAGAATGTGAATTTTGGTATTTGTCTGCTACTTTTATTCAGACTGAGGTCTCCAGAATGTGACTATTTTGGTATTTGTCTGCTACTTTTATTCAGACTGAGGTCTCCAGAATGTGACTATTTTGGTATTTGTCTGCTACTTTTATTCAGACTGAGGTCTCCAGAATGTGACTATTTTGGTATTTGTCTGCTACTTTTATTCAGACTGAGATCTCCAGAATGTGACTATTTTGCTATTTCTCTGCTACTTTTATTCAGACTGAGGTCTCCAGAATGTGACTATTTTGGTATTTGTCTGCTACTGTTATTCAGACTGAGGTCTCCAGAATGTGATTATTTTGGTATTTGTCTGCTACTTTTATTCAGACTGAGGTCTCCAGAATGTGACTATTTTGGTATTTGTCTGCTACTTTTATTCAGACTGAGGTCTCCAGAATGTGATTATTTTGGTATTTGTCTGCTACTTTTATTCAGACTGAGGTCTCCAGAATGTGACTATTTTGGTATTTGTCTGCTACTTTTATTCAGACTGAGGTCTCCAGAATGTGACTATTTTGGTATTTGTCTGCTACTTTTATTCAGACTGAGGTCTCCAGAATGTGACTATTTTGGTATTTGTCTGCTACTTTTATTCAGACTGAGGTCTCCAGAATGTGACTATTTTGGTATTTGTCTGCTACTTTTATTCAGACTGAGGTCTCCAGAATGTGACTATTTTGGTATTTGTCTGCTACTTTTATTCAGACTGAGGTCTCCAGAATGTGACTATTTTGGTATTTGTCTGCTACTTTTATTCAGACTGAGATCTCCAGAATGTGACTATTTTGGTATTTGTCTGCTACTTTTATTCAGACTGAGGTCTCCAGAATGTGATTATTTTGGTATTTGTCTGCTACTTTTATTCAGACTGAGGTCTCCAGAATGTGACTATTTTGGTATTTGTCTGCTACTTTTATTCAGACTGAGGTCTCCAGAATGTGACTATTTTGGTATTTGTCTGCTACTTTTATTCAGACTGAGGTCTCCAGAATGTGACTATTTTGGTATTTGTCTGCTACTTTTATTCAGACTGAGGTCTCCAGAATGTGACTATTTTGGTATTTGTCTGCACTTTTTATTCAGACTGAGATCTCCAGAATGTGACTATTTTGGTATTTGTCTGCTACTTTTATTCAGACTGAGGTCTCCAGAATGTGACTATTTTGGTATTTGTCTGCTACTTTTATTCAGACTGAGGTCTCCAGATGTGACTATTTTGGTATTTGTCTGCTACTTTTATTCAGACTGAGGTCTCCAGAATGTGATTATTTTGGTATTTGTCTGCTACTTTTATTCAGACTGAGATCTCCAGAATGTGACTATTTTGGTATTTGTCTGCTACTTTTATTCAGACTGAGGTCTCCAGAATGTGATTATTTTGGTATTTGTCTGCTACTTTTATTCAGACTGAGGTCTCCAGAATGTGATTATTTTGGTATTTGTCTGCTACTTTTATTCAGACTGAGGTCTCCAGAATGTGACTATTTTGGTATTTGTCTGCTACTTTTATTCAGACTGAGGTCTCCAGAATGTGACTATTTTGGTATTTGTCTGCTACTTTTATTCAGACTGAGGTCTCCAGAATGTGACTATTTTGGTATTTGTCTGCTACTTTTATTCAGACTGAGATCTCCAGAATGTGACTATTTTGGTATTTGTCTGCTACTTTTATTCAGACTGAGGTCTCCAGAATGTGACTATTTTGGTATTTGTCTGCTACTTTTATTCAGACTGAGATCTCCAGAATGTGACTATTTTGGTATTTGTCTGCTACTTTTATTCAGACTGAGGTCTCCAGAATGTGATTATTTTGGTATTTGTCTGCTACTTTTATTCAGACTGAGGTCTCCAGAATGTGACTATTTTGGTATTTGTCTGCTACTTTTATTCAGACTGAGATCTCCAGAATGTGACTATTTTGGTATTTGTCTGCTACTTTTATTCAGACTGAGGTCTCCAGAATGTGACTATTTTGGTATTTGTCTGCTACTTTTATTCAGACTGAGGTCTCCAGAATGTGATTATTTTGGTATTTGTCTGCTACTTTTATTCAGACTGAGGTCTCCAGAATGTGACTATTTTGGTATTTGTCTGCTACTTTTATTCAGACTGAGGTCTCCAGAATGTGACTATTTTGGTATTTGTCTGCTACTTTTATTCAGACTGAGGTCTCCAGAATGTGACTATTTTGGTATTTGTCTGCTACTTTTATTCAGACTGAGGTCTCCAGAATGTGATTATTTTGGTATTTGTCTGCTACTTTTATTCAGACTGAGGTCTCCAGAATGTGACTATTTTGGTATTTGTCTGCTACTTTTATTCAGACTGAGGTCTCCAGAATGTGACTATTTTGGTATTTGTCTGCTACTTTTATTCAGACTGAGGTCTCCAGAATGTGACTATTTTGGTATTTGTCTGCTACTTTTATTCAGACTGAGGTCTCCAGAATGTGACTATTTTGGTATTTGTCTGCTACTTTTATTCAGACTGAGGTCTCCAGAATGTGATTATTTTGGTATTTGTCTGCTACTTTTATTCAGACTGAGGTCTCCAGAATGTGACTATTTTGGTATTTGTCTGCTACTTTTATTCAGACTGAGGTCTCCAGAATGTGACTATTTTGGTATTTGTCTGCTACTTTTATTCAGACTGAGGTCTCCAGAATGTGACTATTTTGGTATTTGTCTGCTACTTTTATTCAGACTGAGGTCTCCAGATGTGACTATTTTGGTATTTGTCTGCTACTTTTATTCAGACTGAGGTCTCCAGAATGTGACTATTTTGGTATTTGTCTGCTACTTTTATTCAGACTGAGGTCTCCAGAATGTGACTATTTTGGTATTTGTCTGCTACTTTTATTCAGACTGAGGTCTCCAGAATGTGACTATTTTGGTATTTGTCTGCTACTTTTATTCAGACTGAGGTCTCCAGAATGTGACTATTTTGGTATTTGTCTGCTACTTTTATTCAGACTGAGGTCTCCAGAATGTGACTATTTTGGTATTTGTCTGCTACTTTTATTCAGACTGAGGTCTCCAGAATGTGACTATTTTGGTATTTGTCTGCTACTTTTATTCAGACTGAGGTCTCCAGAATGTGACTATTTTGGTATTTGTCTGCTACTTTTATTCAGACTGAGGTCTCCAGAATGTGACTATTTTGGTATTTGTCTGCTACTTTTATTCAGACTGAGGTCTCCAGAATGTGACTATTTTGGTATTTGTCTGCTACTTTTATTCAGACTGAGGTCTCCAGAATGTGACTATTTTGGTATTTGTCTGCTACTTTTATTCAGACTGAGGTCTCCAGAATGTGACTATTTTGGTATTTGTCTGCTACTTTTATTCAGACTGAGGTCTCCAGAATGTGACTATTTTGGTATTTGTCTGCTACTTTTATTCAGACTGAGGTCTCCAGAATGTGACTATTTTGGTATTTGTCTGCTACTTTTATTCAGACTGAGGTCTCCAGAATGTGACTATTTTGGTATTTGTCTGCTACTTTTATTCAGACTGAGGTCTCCAGACTGTGATTATTTTGGTATTTGTCTGCTACTTTTATTCAGACTGAGGTCTCCAGAGATGTGACTATTTTGGTATTTGTCTGCTACTTTTATTCAGACTGAGGTCTCCAGAATGTGACTATTTTGGTATTTGTCTGCTACTTTTATTCAGACTGAGGTCTCCAGAATGTGACTATTTTGGTATTTGTCTGCTACTTTTATTCAGACTGAGGTCTCCAGAATGTGACTATTTTGGTATTTGTCTGCTACTTTTATTCAGACTGAGGTCTCCAGAATGTGACTATTTTGGTATTTGTCTGCTACTTTTATTCAGACTGAGGTCTCCAGAATGTGACTATTTTGGTATTTGTCTGCTACTAGACTTTTATTCAGACTGAGGTCTCCAGAATGTGACTATTTTGGTATTTGTCTGCTACTTTTATTCAGACTGAGGTCTCCAGAATGTGACTATTTTGGTATTTGTCTGCTACTTTTATTCAGACTGAGGTCTCCAGAATGTGACTATTTTGGTATTTGTCTGCTACTTTTATTCAGACTGAGGTCTCCAGAATGTGACTATTTTGGTATTTGTCTGCTACTTTTATTCAGACTGAGGTCTCCAGAATGTGACTATTTTGGTATTTGTCTGCTACTTTTATTCAGACTGAGGTCTCCAGATGTGACTATTTTGGTATTTGTCTGCTACTTTTATTCAGACTGAGGTCTCCAGAATGTGACTATTTTGGTATTTGTCTGCTACTTTTATTCAGACTGAGGTCTCCAGAATGTGACTATTTTGGTATTTGTCTGCTACTTTTATTCAGACTGAGGTCTCCAGAATGTGACTATTTTGGTATTTGTCTGCTACTTTTATTCAGACTGAGGTCTCCAGAATGTGACTATTTTGGTATTTGTCTGCTACTTTTATTCAGACTGAGGTCTCCAGAATGTGACTATTTTGGTATTTGTCTGCTACTTTTATTCAGACTGAGGTCTCCAGAATGTGACTATTTTGGTATTTGTCTGCTACTTTTATTCAGACTGAGGTCTCCAGAATGTGATTATTTTGGTATTTGTCTGCTACTTTTATTCAGACTGAGATCTCCAGAATGTGACTATTTTGGTATTTGTCTGCTACTTTTATTCAGACTGAGGTCTCCAGAATGTGACTGTTTTGGTATTTGTCTGATACTTTTATTTAGACTGAGGTCTCCAGAATGTGACTATTTTGGATTTGTCTGTTACTTTTTTTACAGACTGAGGTCTCCAGAATGTAACTATTTTGGTATTTGTTTGCTACTTTTATTCAGACTGAGGTCTCCAGAATGTGACTATTTTGGTATTTGTCTGCTACTTTTATTCAGACTGAGGTCTCCAGAATGTGACTATTTTGGTATTTGTCTGCTACTTTTATTCAGACTGAGGTCTCCAGAATGTGATTATTTTGGTATTTGTCTGCTACTTTTATTCAGACTGAGGTCTCCAGAATGTGACTATTTTGGTATTTGTCTGCTACTTTTATTCAGACTGAGGTCTCCAGAATGTGACTATTTTGGTATTTGTCTGCTACTTTTATTCAGACTGAGGTCTCCAGAATGTGACTATTTTGGTATTTGTCTGCTACTTTTATTCAGACTGAGGTCTCCAGAATGTGACTATTTTGGTATTTGTCTGCTACTTTTATTCAGACTGAGATCTCCAGAATGTGACTATTTTGGTATTTATCTGCTACTTTAATTCAGACTGAGGTCTCCAGAATGTGACTATTTTGGTATTTGTCTGCTACTTTTATTCAGACTGAGGTCTCCAGAATGTGACTATTTTGTTATTTGTCTGCTACTTTTATTCAGACTGAGGTCTCCAGAATGTGACTATTTTGGTATTTGTCTGCTACTTTTATTCAGACTGAGGTCTCCAGAATGTGACTATTTTGGTATTTGTCTGCTACTTTTATTCAGACTGAGGTCTCCAGAATGTGACTATTTTGGTATTTGTCTGCTACTTTCTCCAGAATTAGACTGATTTTGGTATTTGTCTGCTAGATTTTGAGGTCTCCAGAATGTGACTATTTTGGTATTTGTCTGCTACTTTTATTCAGACTGAGGTCTCCAGAATGTGACTATTTTGGTATTTGTCTGCTACTTTTATTCAGACTGAGGTCTCCAGATGTGACTATTTTGGTATTTGTCTGCTACTTTTATTCAGACTGAGGTCTCCAGATGTGACTATTTTGGTATTTGTCTGCTACTTTTATTCAGACTGAGGTCTCCAGAATGTGACTATTTTGGTATTTGTCTGCTACTTTTATTCAGACTGAGGTCTCCAGAATGTGATTATTTTGGTATTTGTCTGCTACTTTTATTCAGACTGAGGTCTCCAGAATGTGATGTATTTTGGTATTTGTCTGCTACTTTTATTCAGACTGAGGTCTCCAGAATGTGACTATTTTGGCATTTGTCTGCTACTTTTATTCAGACTGAGGTCTTCAGAATGTGACTATTTTGGTATTTGTCTGCTACTTTTATTCAGACTGAGGTCTCCAGAATGTGACTATTTTGGTATTTGTCTGCTACTTTTATTCAGACTGAGGTCTCCAGAATGTGACTATTTTGGTATTTGTCTGCTACTTTTATTCAGACTGAGGTCTCCAGAATGTGACTATTTTGGTATTTGTCTGCTACTTTTATTCAGACTGAGTCTCTGCTAGAATTGAGGTCTCTGCTACTTTCATTCAGACTGAAGTCTCCAGAATGTGATTATTTTGGTATTTGTCTGCTACTTTTATTCAGACTGAGGTCTCCAGAATGTGATTATTTCATATTTGTCTGCCAATTTTATTTAGACTGAGGTCTCCAGATTGAGACTATTTTGGCATTTGTCTGCTACTTTTATTCCGAATGAGGTCTCCAGATGTGACTATTTTGGTATTTGTCTCCTACTTTTATTGAAACTGAGGTCTTTAGATTCTGATTATTTTGTTATTTGTCTGCTACTTTTATTCAGACTGAGATCTCCATAATGTGATAATTTTGGTATTTGCCTGCTACTTTTATTCAGACTGAGATCTTCAGAATGTGACTATTTTTGTTTTTTTCTGTTACTTTTATTCCGACTGAGGTCTCCAGATGTGACTATTTTTGTATTTGTCTGCTACTTTTATTCAGACTGAGATCTGAAGAATGTGACTATTTTGGGATTGGTCTGATACTTTTATTGAGACTGAGATGTCCAGAATGTGACTATTTTGGTATTTGTGTGCTACTTTTATTCAGACTGAGGTCTCAAGAAAGTGACTATTTTGGTATTTGTCTGCTTCTTTTATTCAGACTGAGGTCTCAAGAATGTGATTATTTTGGTATTTGTCTTCTACTTTTATTCAGACTGAGATCTCCAGAATGTGACTATTTTGGTTTTTGTCTGCTACTTTTATTCCGACTGAGGTCTCCAGATGTGACTATTTTGGCATTTGTCTGCTACTTTTATTCCGAATGAGGTCTCCAGATGTGACTATTTTGGTATTTGTCTGCTACTTTTATTCAAACTGAGGTCTCCAGATTCTGATTATTTTGTTATTTGTCTGCTACTTTTATTGCGACTGAGATCTCCAGAATGTGACTATTATGGAATTTGTCTGCTACTTTTATTCAGACTGAGATCTTTATAATGTGACTGTTTTGGTATTTGTCTGCTACTTTTATTCAAACTGAGGTCTTCAGATTCTGATTATTTTGATATTTGTCTGCTACTTTTATTCAGACTGAGGTCTCCATATTCTGTTTATTTTGTTATTTGTCTGCAACTTTTTTTCAGACTGAGATCTCCAGAATGTGACTATTTTGGTATTTGTCTTCTACTATTTTTCAGACTGAGGTCTCCAGAATGTGACTATTTTGGCTTTTGTCTGATACTTTTATTCAGACTGAGGTCTCTAGATGTGACTATTTTCGTATTTGTCTGCTACTTTTATTCAGACTGAGATCTCCAGAATGTGACTATGTTGGTTATTGTCTGCTATTGTTATTCAGAATGAGGTCTTTAGATTCTAATTATTTTGGTATTTGTCTGCTATTGTTATTCAGACTGAGGTCTCCAGATTGTGATTATTTTGGTATTTGTCTGCTACTTTTATTCAGACTGAGGTCTCCAGATTGTGATTATTTTGGTATTTGTCTGCTACTTTTATTCAGACTGAGGTCTCCAGAATGTGACTATTTTGGTATTTGTCTGCTACTTTTATTCAGACTGAGGTCTCCAGAATGTGACTATTTTGGTATTTGTTTGCTACTTTTATTCAGACTAAGGTCTCCATAATGTGATTATTTTGGTATTTGTCTGCTACATTTATTCCGACTGAGGTCTCTAGATGTGACTGTTTTGGTATTTGTCTGCTACTTTTTTCAGACAGAGATCTCCAGATTCTGATTATTTTTGTATTTGTCTGCTACTTTTATTCAGACTGAAGTGAACAGAATGTGAATATTTTGTCATTTTTTTCTGCTACTTTTATTCAGACTGAGGTATCCAGTGTGTGACTATTTTGGTATTTGTCTGCTACGTTTATTTAGACTGAGGTCTTGAGATTCTCATTATTTTGGTATTTGTCTGCTACTATTATTCAGACTGAGGTTTTCCAGAATGTGGTTATTTTGGGATTTGTCTGATACTTTTATTCAGACTGAGGTCTCCAGAATATTACTATTTTGGTATTTGTCTGCTACATTTATTCAGACTGAGGTCTCCATAATGTGACTATTTTGGCATTTGTCTGTTATTTTTATTCAGACTGAGGTCTCCAGAATGTGACTATTTTGGTATTTGTCTGCTACTTTTATTTAGACTGAGGTCTCCTGAATGTGACTATTTTGGCATTTGTCTGCTACTTTTATTCCGAATGAGGTCTCCAGATGTGACTATTTTGGTATTTGTGTGCTACTTTTATTCAGACTGAGGTCTCCAGAATGTGACTATTTTGGTATTTGTCTGCTACTTTTATTCAGACTGAGGTCTCCAGATGTGAATATTTTGGTATTTGTTTGCTACTTTTATTCAGACAGAGATCTCCAGAATGTGACTATTTTGGTATTTGTTTGCTGCTTTTATGCAGACTGAGGTCTCCAGAATGTGATTATCTTGGTATTTTTCTGCTACTTTTATTCAGACTGAGGTCTCCATATTGTGTTTATTTTGTTATTTGTCTGCTACTTTTATTCAGACTGAGGTCTCCATATTGTGTTTATTTTGGTATTTGTCTGCTACTTTTATTCAGACTGAGGTCTCCAGAATGTGACTATTTTGGTATTTGTCTGCTACTTTTATTCATACTGATGTCTCTGTAATGTTGTCAAACACTTACTCCCTAACTTTTTATTTTCACCTGAAAAATAATGCTATAATGTCAATGCATACACCAATTTACAGTGAAGAAATGCCAATGATCACCAAACTAATGTAAGAGTGTCTCTCTGCTCTACCACTCACCTTTTGTTTGTTAATGTTAAAACTTAGACATCTGCAACTTAAGAACCATGTGATATAACTTATCCTATTACAACAACGAACTTTATTAAATGTCGTAAAGAACAGAAGTGTAAAAAAAAATACATTAACATTGTGTTATTTTGAATATCAAACGTTATTATACTGCGAGGAGAATTTTTAACCTTAAATAAAAATTGTTTAAATTATAAAATGAACGATACTGGTATTTCTTTAGGTGCCTGTGTGATTACACCTTCAAGAATTTAGGTAATGCATATGATTTTCTGGGTTACATTTAAACGACAAATAAATGAGTTCTTGATCAAAAACATAAATTAGCAGCCTAATTTAAGTAGAAGATTTATCCTATTGAATAATCAGATATTGCGAATGTACACTAACATTCTGTAATAATATGTAAAGTGTAATGATTTTGTAAGTTATATATATATATATATTGAGACAAAATATATATATGTACAAAACCATTGTCAGAGTCATCGTATAGTGGGCATACAGTTTGTTTTAGTAGTAAAGTCTTTTACTATAGTGTTAGACACTTAACCTCTATATATTTGTGTGTCATACTTTACAAGTCCTTACGTACATATATTGAAGATAATTCATCAGTTTTCGGCTGTAGTTGTGTGAGAAGATCAGGAAGGCAGGGACAGGCAGTTTAATTTTAGTTTCTAAAGCAAAGAAACTTTGATTGCTTGTCACTTATGTTTCATTTACGGTAACTAATAATCTACTTGAACAAGTATATAGGGTAGATATTATTACACTGAGGTGCACGTCACTATTTTATAAACTAAGAAGTGTCCTCAAATAACAAATTATTATATCTCGAAGTTTTGTTTACAAGTGTTTTAGTATGCTTGTTAAATATATGATCTTTACTTACATCTACTAAAACTTTTACATCGGGTTATGGTAAAACGTGTTTTATATATTAAATAGAGGTTTGTAAGAAACTAATATTCATGGTTTGTAATTTAACCGTAAAAGAGAAAGCTTGAAACATTTTTAAATAATATCATAATATAGTGGTAAAGAATATCCTAATATCATCGTAAATAATAACTTAGTGTATTTTGAAGTTCTGTTAACAACTTTTTTCTGATATTTGAGTCTCAAATTTTACTTACTTATACTAAAGATAACATGAATTTATCATGGAAAATAAGTTTTACATAAGAATATCACAGAACTCTGTCGATTTTTATACATTTGATAAAGTGTAAATGAGAGATAATTCATGTTACAATTATAGTTTCAGATGAGGAAGTATAACTATTTTTAAATAGTTAAAGAATAATTAATTATTTTATGTCAACTAATTTTCGATATTGTACTGGTTTCTTTAAATAATAATGTGATATAACAAGTACCGTACATGCTGATGTAGAAGGCGACTGGGTGTACAAGACGACATCCTAATTTTCAAATTAAAGTGTAGGTTTCAGGCTGTACTCGCCATATAAGACGTACCCACGAATCGTGCTCTTGATTGGTGGAACCAAATGAGCCTGTGAGGAGTTACTGTCTGATAGTCCTTAGTCATCAGAATTCAAAAGGAAATAAAGTGTATGTGCATACTGAATATATTTAATACATTCAATACAATATAAAATCTTTATCTTGAACCCAAAAATTCCACCACAGAATTACATTATTACCAAAGACAATTTAGTTCATTACTCACTGAACATTAATGCTATAAAATTCCCCCTAATATCACTGATCCTAAATGCAAAGTTAGTTTCGATCGAACAGAATATTCGCCAAACTCTTCAATGGAAATATGGTTTGTCCTTTTCATTTTATTCCATCATAAATACATTGGAAATCAGGCCCACTATCTGACTGTATATTTACAGTACACTACAGGATTAAATGTTCATATTTCACACCTGATGTATAAGACGACCTCTTTTTTTGAAGGCTCGGAACATCGTCTTGTAAGGCAGCAAAAACGGTATTTACAGCAGTTATTAGACACAAGGATAACTATACCTTGAACTGTTGTGACAGTGACAAGGTGACGACCACATACGAATAGAAAAGTGTCAAAGTTAAAGTGAAATGTTACTGATCAAACGAAACATGTTATTTGTATTTAGTGGCTTTCAATGATATAGGAGGGTGACTACAGCATTTTACAAGTTTTATTTATATGGTGCGATTTAATAATCGAAAGAAAGTAAGTTTTACTCTACTACATATTACTAACTAATTGTTTAAATAATGACAACTTTTAACATAATGACAATCTCTTCTTTTAGTAATTGATGACGTCTTGAGACAGTAATTTCATCAACTTTCACTCATATCATGAGTGTAACGTTATGATTTTTGACACAAATTAAAGATCATATAGGTTTATAAATTAGTTTCAATATTTTCTTTAACCTTTAATAGAAAATATATGAGTAATTAATAAGTCATTCACTTATTATTTCTATTTGTAGCAAAAATGAATCACTAGACAAAATGACATTAAGGTGAAAAAAGTATGTTTTTTTGGTATAATTAACATGATAATTATGCCCCCCCTAAGATATTTTAGAGAATTAGTATGTTATGTATGCTATTCTTATGACATTGATTGTCAGTGTAATAAATCCTGAGCGAAATGTTTACACAAACAAAACCTTTGTCCTATCTTTGATTTTAAATGTATCATGAAATAAACATATCGCTGCTGTGAGATAGACCAAAACTAGCCATTGTTAATCATTTGAAATCTTCGTCTAATATATATATATATATAAAGAAAGTTTTTGTACATGAAGTCATTAAAATAATAATTAAATCTCGCATGTTTAAGTGCAATCGATTTTGCATTTTGAAAATTGTTCTAAGCCGACTGATACAGTCTGATTGTTTGCTCTATGTTGGATGCAGTAAGAAACAATTGTAGGTTAACCCATTTTTGTCAAACTCTGCTCTAATTTTACACTGCTTCACAGCACTTACTTCACAAACCACATAGATTTGGTCGACTCAGAACTGACTTTTGCATAAGTCCCTCTTTATAAACTGTGTGTTGGTGACGTCAATATCTCCAAGGTGTTATATAAGAAAGATTAACCCTTGATCACAAGCTGTTACAATCCTTTCGTACATGTAAAGTAATGTTAAACAGACACCAATTCATTAATCTTGTGAACGCATAATAGATATGACATTTAAAAATTTGTATGTGTGTTTTGTCATGGACAATCTGAAAGAGCTATTATTGGTTAAATATGATTTGTGAAACATTATGTATCCCACAGAGCATCGTCTGAAATAAGCTATAAACAGTTTAGAAAAGTACTTCATACTTTTACAAGTTTCTGTACGTTAAAAGGTGATCAGTGGTTATTTAGAAAATGGATGGATACAATAAGTCAATCATTAATTATTTTTATTTCAGATAATGAATTTTAGCATAATAAAATTTGGACGCTGTTGACTTGTAGAAGTACTGTCACAGTTTATTTGTTAAAATCATACGTTAACAATATCAATTAATTACATGTTAAAGTCTACCTTTGTAAAACATGCGATAAAGTATAATAACATGTGTAAATTATTTTTTGAGAAACTAGTACAAGTTTTATTGCATAATGAACGTTTTATTGACAATGTAATTTATTGTATAAAATCCAATTATAAACTAAAATTTTAATTCTTGTATGATACTGCCCTTTTTAGGCTGATTTAAACATATAATTATGTATTATATCCATCAGATTGAGTAAGATATACTTCTTTTTGTAACAAATTAATTATAATTGAAGTAGTTATAAATTAATTAATTAATTTGTGTTAAGCATCCTTTTTAAGATGATCTAATTAATTAATTGGCCCGGCATGGCCAAGCGCGTTAAGGCGTGCGACTCGTAATCTGAGGGTCGCGGGTTCGCATCCCCGTCGCACCAAACATGCTCGCCCTCCCAGTCGTGGGGCGTTATAATGTGTGTGGTCAATCCCACTATTCGTTGGTAAAAGAGTAGCCCAAGAGTTGGCGTTGGATGGTGATGACTAGCTGCCTTCCCTCTAGTCTTACACTACTAAATTAGGGACGGCTAGGTGCAGTGGGCTAACAACTTACTCACTTAAAAACCAGCCTGTTACAGAAACCGCAGTGATTGCGGCCCTATGTTCCTTAAGGAATCGAGTGGCAGATGATGATGGTGAATGAATTAATTATAAGCTCCATATTATGAGACATGAATGACTAGAAATTCATTCTCTACTCTGACTTCATGTGTCACTGCGGTATGCCAACTTCTGCCTGTGACTTGGGGAAAATACTACTATCATTTCTATATAAATATTTTATTGCTCTATTGAAACGATTATCTGAAACTAATTTCTCATTAAAGTAACCTGCAGTACAACATATATAAGGGTCAGAGAGATCCATAGCAATTATCTCTCTCTTTCTAGTTTTAATAAATATTAATATTACTCCAACAGTAATTTCGAAAATTCAAATTTAATTGCCTGAAAAAGCAGCCAGTTATTAATATTTTTAAACACATAAAGAAATTTACGTAAGAAGAAGATATTATATGTTTTATGTCGTTTTCTGGAACACGTTAGAGCAATCTGGGCAGAAATATTATATATGTATGTATATATGTACTAACCTGCTATTATTATTTTTTTAATTAACGTTATTTATATTCACAAGTAAATTATGTTTAATGTTCAATCATGATTTTAATGTTCATGAATGAGATTTGGTGTGATAAATTATCATGGTTTAGATTAATATTTGATTTCTCATTACATCTCAGTATGTAAATGAGTATACAATGTTTTGAAGAAAACTGCAGAAAATAATTAAATAAGAATCCAAATTTATAAACTTATAACAAAGACAAGACAAACATCTGTTACAAAATAATGTAAATCATCTTCTCAGTTCGTTATTCTGCAAATCAAGCATCTGATAATTAATCAGGTGATCTTTTACTGAAATTATTGGTCATTTATCATATAGTCTGTATGCTTTTCTCGTTTGTCATTCTGAAGTGATTCAGAAAGTTTGAATATTTCATTCATGTAAAAAAAACATATTAGGTAAATGGTAGTTGTCCAGCCACAGCAGACTGTTGCAAATTGACTACAAGGATACTTGTTTACGAAAACACATTAAGCTAGTACAATAGAAGATTAACCGACAACGATTGATCAGCATGATGAAAATTTTATGTTTATAAATCGTTATCTGTTAATTTACTTTAGCTAGATACAAGTGTCTTAAAATTCCGTTAGAGGAATGTGAAGCCATTCTTAAACCAGCATCAAAGGTCCTAAAATGCATCAATATGACAACACGATCCACAACACTTACAGACAACCAGTATCAGTTTATTTTAGCTTGTTGTAGTCATATAATACCTCCTCTAAGTCTGAAACATATGCTTGCAGTCGCAACTGGACTTTGCGTTAGTTACAGATGATTAAAAACACGAATGAAAGTTTCTGTATGCTACATTCTCACAAGGTTACATTTTGACACATATGGCGATTTTGGAAGTATGGGGTGGACAAGAATATGTCAATACTACGAAACACGAGGATCATATTCTAAGATATTTTGTGTAGCCACATATTGATGCAATTAGGTTTGTATTCATAGTCTAATGGATGACATCGTCCTTTTCTATCATGTTCAACTGTCAGGCTTATTCCTAAAGAGAGTAACTGATGGAATGGAACAACCTGTTTTTTTACTGAATTGCAATCCAATTAACTCATATTATTTTTGACGTTAAATATGTTATGGAAATGGTTATTTGTGGGAAGAGGTCGATACTTTATTAACACTCTGATTTTAAGCATGCAAGAAGCAGCGTTGTAACACTTTTTTACAGTGGTGGTGGTGAAAGTCGTTCAACAAAACTGTAAATCCTTTAAATGAGAGAAGCTACGTAGTCAAGTTATCATTACCATGTTAATGATGTCAATAAAACCATCAAGATAGAAAATGTTGCTACATTTCAAGCACCTCAACTTTATCATCTTTACGTATCAGGCTGCCCCTTGAAGCACATAGTGAAATACTCCATGTTAAAGTGAAATATCATGAACTGTTAAGATATAAATCCACTTCAACCAAATATTTATTTATGAGCGAGGACGCAACGGATACTACTTGATTTACCAAAAATATGAGCCGAAGGGTTTGATTGGTAATATTTTATACCAGTAAGCTAAATACAGTAAATTTGAAGTATCATTTGCAGTGTACTTGGAATAATATTTATTGTTAAGCACATACACTGTCTTAGAATTAATAATTTTTATCATAGAATAACTTATTACACCAAGTTTTCTATAAGTAAAAGGAAGCAATTTGTGCTCAATGTGGCCAATTGAGTTTTCACATAATACTGGAAACAAAAGAAGAATATTAATTGTTATTTGTTAAGCCTCAAGCCAAAAAAATATACGGAATTTGATTAACATGTCTTAGAAATGTCATATTACTAATTAAAAAGATAGGCTTACTTGATTTATTTAAATAAAACAAAACCAGGAACCTCATGATATACATAAATCAATGTAATTTGATATATATTACTAACTGTATTTGAGGGCAACAAATCATCCAACCCCTCTTCTGTTTTCAGGTTTACTAAAATTTGCTTAACTAATTCTGTCACATGTTGTACTTAACTATCATTCTGGGGTTTAACCTTACTCTGTAACACTTTTTTGAACATTTTGATGTAATTTTAATAATGAATAATAAATCATCTTGATTGAGAAATTGTTTAATTTTCAAAATACACTACCCTAAAATTAAGTAAATGAATGTAAAGAAGTATCTGTCTAAATTCATCATGAAATGTGCTTAGAATGCTGGTCAGATTTCTAACATTGTTTGTAAATTAGGACCAACTCAATCAGCACATGTTTACTTCTTTAAAGACAAATTGTCGTCTACAAAGTTATCTTACATAAACATTCTGTTTCTTTTCATTTGTGAGCAACTGAAAGTTTATAACATGAGGCAATGATCACAATCATTGTATGTGTAATTAGGCTTAATCATCGTGTTTTTAACGTGTTGCAAAAAATTGTAAGTTGGAAAGTACTGCTCTGTAGTCACGCACACATGGTAACGGTCTTGATAATCGTGATTCAGCTTGCTATCCGGCTTTCAGTTTACCTTGTAAATGTTTCATACCACGTTATTTGTTCTCTGCTAATCACTGTAAAGAATTCATGGTAGATGTAGAATAGTATTATTTGACCGAGTTAATAAGACTGTATTTTAATATATCGCATTTGATTAAGTAACATACAATACATATTACATAATTAACGTACTTAAATAATCGAAAGCTTTTATCAATATTAAAAAGATAAGATAACTTAATCCATTTAGTATAAATATAAAAAGAAGGAACTTCGTATCATTAATAATGAGATAATATAATTGGTCCTGCCAATATACGTTAAAAAACAAACAAACCCGAAACCTCATGCAGGTATTCATAAGACAAGGGATTTTGGTTGAGTAAATGTATGTGAAAAAAGTAGACAAACATTTTATGTCAGTATTCTTAAAACAATATGATTTAAGCTGGTATGTGAAAATACCAGAAATTACATGTGAAAATCAAACCAGAAACGTCATATTAGTATTAATAAGACAAGATGATTAGATCCAGTTAGTATATGTGGAAAATAAACGAGAAACCTCATGTTGGTATTAATAAGACAAAATACTTATCTCCAGTAAATGAACGCAAAAACAAAGAAGCCAGGAATTTCAAGCCAGTATTTTTATAACAATGTGATTTAAGCCAGTTCATATATATGAAGTACGTAACGTTCTGGGTTGTGGGTAATGCACTTGACATTATTTTTCAAAACAGTTTTTGATGACATAAAACTGGAGCGACCAGAATTCCTTTGCTAACTTCTATCATACAGGCCCTAGCACTGCCTTTGTAGGATTGATTCGTATTATTCACCAAAACGATATTTTAAATATCTTCCCAATAGGTCATCAGAGCTTTGCAATACCTTACAGTGTTTTCTCTTATAAAAATATAAATATGTAATGCCTCTGATGGAAAATTTTGGAAAGTCTGTAAATAAAATTGCAAAAAGTATGAATTTCTTGTTCTTCTTTTCATTACATAATAACTCAAAAAACAAACAGCGGTGTCAGTACGTCTGATGATACTGTTTGAAACGAAGTATCTGTTTTTATTATTATTAATATTAGAAAATTATTATTATGTAGTGTAAACGGGTAAATCGTTACCCCTTAAAGTTAGCTTTCTTACAGGAATTTGGCGTTCCTTTAACCTGTTCAGTGCCACGGACGAGTTAATTCGTTCTAAATAATACCTAACTTCAACGTTAGATGCCAGCACCATACATGCATTTGACCCACTTACAAATTGTTTCACTTTCGATCCAAAATGGCGTCACGAAAAAGTTACAAAATGGGAGCTGCCGTAGCAGCTGAAATACTTGGCAGTCAACAGGTTAAAGAACTTAAGTACAAGGTGAAACAGGAATTGAAAGCTAATAATAGATAAACAAGAAATATTACAGTTGGAACCTCATTTTATTTAGAGCCAGATGATAAATTAAATATTCTTATGTATATTGAAACACTGCATTACAAAATAAAAAAGGAAATAGAGGTAAGGACAGCTAATATCAATTCTTCAAAAACAAGATAGTAAGGATGACACCTCCATTATCCCTACATAATAGCACAGTCAAGAATTAACATAGAGTATTATATATGTAACGATTCAACCCTAATTGAGTTTAATTTATCCTATTGTTGTCTGTTAACATCCTACTACACTATGTACCTGTGCCATTATGTAGAGCTGATACAAATTTAGTTAACATTGTGTTTGAAAGATTAATATTGGCCATCCATACATTTACTGCCTTGTGTTAGGAAAGTTTTCTTTACGTGTTTAATTTATAGAAATGATTTGACTCTCTTTAAATATCCAAGCTTTTCTTTTTATATATTTTATGTAAATACATAAATACCAACATTATAAAATTCAGTAACTGAAAGTTCTATTTTTTCTTATGTTTTATTTAGTCTCGAAATATTTCTTGTGAAAAATATTATATAAGAGTCATAAAAATACAAACTTTGTCCGAAGATCTAAACAAATATTCTCGTGGCATAACGCCACTGTTTTGACTAATGAAAAACACGTACAGCTTTCTAGGTCCAACAGACAGACAGTTTATTTACGACAAGTAGATCTGGACACCGCAGGAGTTTACCGTTGCGAAGTTTCGGCTGAAGCTCCTATATTTGACACGGTATCTGCCAAGAAGGAAATGAAGGTATTCGGTACGTTGTCTAACGCCATTTAAAGTTGTTGATGATGTTGGTATGGTTATAATAAACATGTTCGCTAAAAGAAGGAAAATACTTTGGTGATATTAAACATAAATATTGTTATTTGACTTTCCCATATTGTTATGTTCGTTTGTTATAGAGTAACGTCACATTGGGCTATATGCTGTGTCCACCGAATCGAGCCCCGGATTTTAACGTTGAAAGCCGTAAACTTACCGCTATCCCACGTGGAGGCCTATATGGCTCTGCAAATTTAATATAAGACACTCACTTGTAAGAATAAAGTGCTGAAACATGCATTTTAAAGAATGTTCTAGTTTATATTGAAATGTAACTTGACAAGAATAATTCATTAACGCGTTTATTAGTAAAACATATTTCAGTAATGCATGAAGGAAATGGTTTCTATCAAAGATAGAAATATAACACTTGAATAACAATAATTATTACAAGATATATGAAACCAAGAATTAAACACAACAATGAAATTATCACGAATAACAATGAGATAATAACACAGCAGCTCGAAGCTACTCCACCTAAATAGTAATTATACTATCCTATACTTTGTCATTGGTCGTCTTATAGAATCATAAAGTTTCCGGTACCTCAGTAAATGACTGGAACAGAATGAGAACAAGAGGTACTTTAACAATTCATCTTTGTGAGCGTGACATCAGTTGGACCCTCTTTCGTAACATCTTTATTTGATAGAGTTAGACCACAAAACATTAATTGATGTCTCTCATATTTAAATATTTAATTTATCCTTCTGCTACAGAAATTGTCTATTTTAAATCAACTGACAGGCGGGTTTTTCAACGTGATAAGACTTGGGTGAACTTAGCTAATTAGCTGAGCCAGTTTTCTAACGTTCAGACCGATGCATTCTACAAAATGAATTGACGTTTCTGACAAGTTAGGGCTTTACAAAGATTAGTTTTAATTACTTTTTGTTATTATAATTTTACCTTCTTTAATTAAAAAGTAAAACAGATAAAGCGCATCAGAAGTTTTCACATACATGATTGTGATTTATCAAAGAAGAGAAGCAAGATGTTGCAAAATAAATTTTGAAAATTAACGAAAATTAAATTCATACAATCTTTTAATAATTGAGAACAGGTGTGTGGCTCTGTAGGTTAAGTATGTAGAGAACAACAAAAATTGTACCAATGTATGTCACATATGTTAACATAGATTAACACTGTACTAATACGTGTTGAATATGTTGACGTAAGTCAACATTATCAGTGTATGTTGCATGTGGTAGCACAAGCTATGTTGTATAAAATTACCAAATAAGATCTTACAGTGTATAGTTGTCTTTTAGTCGCAATGGAAATGTGATTTGTAATATTAGAAATATAGCTAATGGTTGTACGTTACCTTGAAGGTTACAAAATCTAATCAACAAATAAACAATAAAATACCCGTATTCACTAGAATTTGGTTTCCGTATTTTAATGAATAATAAAAGGCAAAAAAATAGATATTTATTTTTCTTCATGGGGAAATATTTCTCGAGTTTACAAAAAATAAAAACTTTCCGTAAAACGTAATATTCCCAAAGTTTGAGAACAATAATGTACCATGTAAATACTGTAAATGTGTATAATAATGTGTCGTGCAGATACTGTAAATGTGTATAATATTACACCATGTAGATACTGTGAATGAGTGTAATATTGTACCATGTAGATATTGTAAAAAGTATAATATTATACCATATAGATACTGTAAATACGTATAATATTGTGCCATTTAGATATTGTAAAAAAAAGCATAATATTATGCCATGAAGATACTGTAAATGAGTGTAATATTAAACCATGTAAGTACTGTAAATGAGTGTAATATTATGCCATGAAGACACTGTAAATGAGTGTAATATTATGCCATGAAGACACTGTAAATGAGTGTAATATTATACCTTGTAGATACTGTAAATGAGTGTAATATTAAACCATGTAAGTACTGTAAATGAGTGTAATATTATGCCATGAAGATACTGTAAATGAGTGTAATATTATACCTTGTAGATACTGTAAATGAGTGTAATATTAAACCATGTAAGTACTGTAAATGAGTGTAATATTATGCCATGAAGATACTGTAAATGAGTGTAATATTATACCTTGTAGATACTGTAAATGAGTGTAATATTAAACCATGTAAGTACTGTAAATGAGTGTAACATTATACCATGAAGATACTGTGAATGAGTGTAATATTAAACCATGTAAGTACTGTAAATGAGTGTAATATTAAACCATGTAAGTACTGTAAATGAGTGTAATATTATGCCATGAAAATACTGTAAATGAGTGTAATATTATACCATGTAAATACTGTAAATTAGTATTACAGCAAAAGTTTCCAATTTTTCCATTTACCCTAATCTAACAACACTATAAATAGTTCAACAATAAATGTGAGAAACTGATTTTAAAGTTTCTTTTAAGAAAATGGCTTACAACACGAAACAAAAAGTTTAATTTCTAAGTTAAAACAGTTTGATTTAGTTGTTTTTGGTTTTTTTTGTGGGTGTTAATAAATGAATCTTATATTAACAGTTTTGAGATTTTCTGTGATTTAAATCAAACAAATCATTGATTTGGTTAATGATCATGTTCACTCACCATAGAAAGCACATAAATCAGATTTAGTGTATTTCAATGTACGTTCGATTTCAATAATTCCATGGAAGATAAACAAAAGGTAATTCTGTTGTTTAAGCAAACTTTCGTGAGCTCTGTAGATAAAACAGATCATATATCAATGTATCTCAGAACGACTGTTATGTGTATTAACACTTTTTGGATAAGGAGAGAACAACGTTTCGACCTTCTTAGGTCAACTTCAGGTTAAGATGTATCACTAACATGAAGTGAGACATTTAAAGAAAAAGTAATCTCTTCAAGCTAGAGAGAAAGAAGAGAATAACAAATTTATATTATTCATCACTGTTAAACTGTTTCAGCTCTACCATCAGAAGCTCCCAAAATATCGGGAAAGAAAGGGAAGTACAGTATTGGAGACACTGTTTCTGTGAACTGTACCTCAGCAAAGTCGAGACCTGCTGCCAATTTACGATGGTACATCAATGACGAACAGGTATGTTTATTAACGAACTACACCTGGTAAATTGTGGACTATATCAAAGATCAATAGGTATGTTTCAGGTGGGGTGCATATGGTCAACTGTGGGTTATATGAGCGATTAGTGGATGCGTTAACTTGTGGGGTGTGTACGATTAATTATACTGGGTGTTCGAAAAAATCATATTTTATTCTGTCTATTTCAAGCTGCCCCCCGCTAGCACAGCGGTATGTCTTCGGATTTACAACGCTAAAATCAAGGGTTCGATTCCCCTTGGTGGGCTCACCAGATAGCCCGGTGTGGCTTTGCTATAAGAAAACACACACTATTTCAAGCCGGCAACTGATAGCGATGTTTAGAAACAAAATAAGAAGGATTCAAGCCTGTATTGATGCCAACGGGGTTCACTTTCAACATTGTTTATAACTGTCATTCATATTTACCTCGTGTATTCTATATTGAAACATGTCTGTTAATAAATATATAAGTGCACAGTGACTTTCCGAACACCCTGTATGAACAACCGAGAGTAATATATATTACTTCTTATTAAGATTGTGCTGTAAGTATACTTTATTAAGGTTGTATTTATTCTTATCAGAAAATGATTCGTAACTTAAACGTAACAAATTTATATTCATCACTATAATCAATAACACAAGATTTAGTGTTGTTTTTTGTTTTTCTTACTGGTAGCCTCTCTTTTGCTGTATTTCTTTACTCTATCGTCTCTCATTCTTTCTTTTCTTTCTATTAAACGATGTGTTTTATATCCTTTTCTCAAATATCACCCCTAATGCATCTATTTCCCTTATATCTGATTAAAACATTTCATTATTATAAGAGGTTCAATAATCTCCACAGCCGCTAATCAAAAATGGCGGCCGATCCCTCCAATAATTTTTAATGACTTAAAGTGTTGTAATTCTTAATCCCACGTAGCCTGACCAATAAGCAACTGCTGTCTCACCTCTGTCAACCCCAACCGATTTTCTTTACACGTAACTTCATAACAAGAAGAGACGTTTACGAGCAGACTATGCGGAGTTAACTCGAGATAATATCAAAGACCAGCAGATACTTTTATAATTAGGCTGAACATAATTAACTGTAGGCTATATAAAAGATTACTACATACGTTTATAAGTAGGTCATACATAGTTAACTGTAGGTTTTATCAAATACAGACGTTTATAATTGGGCTGTGCATAATTAAATATAGGTTATATTAACTGTGAGCAAATATGTCTTTACATGGACTGTTTAAGGTTAATTAACAGTAGGTTATATCAAATACTAGGAGATATATTTTTCTGTACGCTGTGCATCACTAAATGTGGAATGAAAAAATGTTTTGTTGTTATTAGGACTGCGACTAGAATTTTACCAACCGTTCAATTTTCCCTGTACCAGAAAACATTGTCAGTTTTTAAATTATTTGTACATTTCTTCCAGAAATACACCACTTACTTGCCTTGCTGGCAAAGTTCAACGCTATTTTGTTTGTTTTGGAATTTCGCGCAAAGCTACACGAAGGCTATCTACGCTAGTCGTCCCTAATTGAGTAGTGTAAGACTACAGGGAAGGCAATTAGTCATCACTCTTGGGCTACTCTATTACCAACGAATAGTGGGTTCAACGTTATAATGTAATTTGCAATTAAAAATATCTGTTTTTGACCAAACATAAGCCTAAAACATATCCAACCAGCAATATTATATAAATATTTGCTAATGTTATTTGGAATTTAACGTGTTTCATTGCCAACCAAATTAGGCAATAACTTTACTCTAACGTCACAGCGTTAAGAACTAACAAAATTTTTACATTTAATTATGATTTCAACTTAGTTTTACAAGGCATATATAATTGAGTACCTATTTTATGAAGTTTAATTTTTGTTAATTGTTAAGCAAAAAACTGCACAATGGGCTGTCTGTGCTCTGCCTACTGTGGGTATCAAAACCCGGTTTTTGCATTAAAAACCCTCAGAATCACTATTGATCCACCGGAAGGCAGTTTAATTTTAATCTTAATTAACTATGAATTGGTGTATACCTTGACAGTCTGCACAGTTGTTCAGTGTCTCCTGAAGTTTAATAAACTACATTTGCTAAAGTTTTAATAAATACATTAATCAAGACATGGTTGTGCACAAATAATTTAACCACCTGCTCATGCCGATCTCTACAGGTTAGGAAAAATTCACAATCAGTTTCTTAGCTCAGAAGTTTATTAAATGTTGCTATCTAAGTTAGTATGTACATTTATATAATGATCGAGATTTAACATCTATACGTTAGTTAAAATGTACTCCAAAATATAAATCTTATAATACTAATAAATATGCTCATTTGAAATGGCGCGAAACTATAGCAAAAATTTGCGTACAAGAATTTTGACTTTGTCTGTTACTATCCAACCAAATAAGTGAGTAAAGCACTAATCAAATCTTAACGAAACTAACCCTGTGGAAACAGTGTCAAGCAGAGAACATTTCATTTAGTACAAATGAATTTCTGCAGGGTTTTATTATGTAACGACACTCGCATGAAAACAAACCGATTTCCGTTTGTAAGATACTTTTAATACTAGCTGTGTTAACTCCAGTTATATTTACTGTAAGTTCCAGGAAGACACAGTTTTCCATACTTCTTAGTTAGAACTTACTCCAAAGTATTCGCCTCACGTTTACAAGTTACTGTATATAAGATATTCATTTCACGTATTCAGCCTTTGACTAATATTCTAACGTCTCTTGAGTTTTCTTCACGACTTAAACGTTTCTATATTTCAATACTAGGTTGGCCCCGAGTATGAAACTTCCCATTCCGCCATACTCAATGCTGACGGTTTAGAAAGTTCAAGCTTAAGTCTTCGCTTTGTGGTTAGAGAACATCACTTTATTAACAGAAACATGAGACTTCGGTGTTCGGCCACTATTCCAAGAGTGTACACCATGAGTGATGAAGAACTTGTGGTTGGTGGTCAGTTGCAACACGCCTCCGAGCTTCTTAGTGTCAGTGAAAATGTCAGTAAAGGTACGTCTGTTTCAGAGTTTGGTATTAAAGAAAAATCCGTGTTTAACAGTTTTGAAGAAAACTAAAACTTTAAGAGATTCCTGAACAATATTCATTCAAACATCTAACTTATTTTTTTGAACTCGTCAGCAGATTAGTTGTGTAAGATCAAATATCTTAGTTTCTATTACGTTCATCAAAACAGTGAGAAAAGTCCTGCGTTTCTCAAGCTGATATTTGAGTATTCGTAAAATATTAATTACTTCTTCCTCTATCCAATTATAAATAAAAATTCATCATGGTATTTCAACATCATCTTTTTAAATATTTAGGTAATTTTTAAGTACTTTACTTTGTAAGTACCCTTTGTAATTTATTTCGCCAGTAACATTTACATATTTCTACCACAAACTCTATTTTATTATACTGACAGCATGACCTGTTCTACCTTCTATTGTTTTTAACACGGTTTGCTTTTACAACGTATTACTGTCTACTTACTTCCCCAAGTAGTGCTTAAATAGCTTAATTTCCCAAGATTATACTTAATCTATCTTCTTAAGTACTGTCTAGTCACTTATTACTGTTTTAAATTCACATGACGTGTGTTGTTTATGTGTTGTATATTCGTTTAAATCTTTTTCAAAGCTTTTTCTGCGTTGAATATGAAATATTAAGCTTATTAACAAGTTTTTTAAATAATAAATATCCTAATTCTTCACAGACTATAATACATGTTTTTACACTGACTGTCTGTATAATTTACAGCAACATTTAATATTGTGGAATAAGAATTTTGAGAATGGGGAATGTTAAAGGGGGCTCAAAAACCTCTCCGTCACCATTTTTGTTGTTATTGATTATATTTTATCGTTGACGTAAGTTAACGATAACTACATTAATAGATGACGCTACATTCTTATACTGAAAACAAAAACTTTATTAAATGTTCTATAACAGAACATACACGCAGTGTTGGAAAGGACACTCAAACATCTTATATATGTAAAACATTATGCTAGTACTTCCTATGGAGGAATTTAATGAGAACATTAGACACCACTAACGCAATGTAATAGTCTCATATTTATAAAGAATAAAAAAATATTTGTGTCTGTCTGTATGTTCACTATCTAACAACTCCTAGTTTGCTGAGCCAATTTACACAAAACTTTGTAGGATGATAGTTTTTCATATTATTAATAGCGCATAGCACCCTTATCCCCATTATTGTTGTTATTAAGCATTTGTTATTTTTGACATACATTAACGTTCATTATATCCATAGATGGCGCCACATCCTTATGTCGAAAACAAAAATTAAAAGATTTCTGTAACACAACATACACACAGTGTGAGGAAGGGCATACAAACGCTTTATATAATTCAGATAGTGAGCAAGCACTCTCTATGGAGGAACACAATGAAATATAGCCACCATTACTGTAATAATATTTAAACACAGATGTAGCTTCTACAATAACAGTTACCATAAAAATGATATGAAAGGCGTTTCCTCAATTATACAAACTTCCTACTTTGACTCGTGACCTTACACCTTCATTTCATAAGACAGTTTTGTAGCCAGATATCATCATTTCATTAAGAACTAGCTGGGTGTGAAAGTGAGAGAGTAAAACACTTCTACCATCTGTACTTTGGTCGCTACCTCTCCGTAAAAAATTATCCTGTCCATCGTACATTTCTTAAAGATTATACAAAACTTTGGTTGAGGTAATAATGAATAATGTACTAATATGTTGTGTTATAAATAAATTGTATGAAAATTAGGATTTATCATAACATCCACAGGTACCTCAATTTGTCCACTTATATTTCTTGTGCTGCATATTTTTATGTGCCGTCTCTATAGTTGTTTTTATCGCATATTCAAGCATAATCTATGTTCCATGCACTAATTACAAAATATTTCAAGGTTTTCCATAAACCATTTATGTAGTCTCATTTCTTATATTGTTCTCATTATACTTACATATATTCACTGATTGTATCACATGTTTCAACACATGATTAATGTAATATTTTCCTCTCTCTGCTGATTAAACAAATACAGGTTTCGTCCAATGACTAACTAATCTATTTCATTTTGAAGTGTTTGTTTGTTTTGAGTTTCGCGCAAAGCTACACGAGGGCTATCTGCGCTAGCCGTCTTTAATTTATGAGTGTAAGGTTAGAGAGAAACTAGCTAGTCATCACCATCCATCGCCAACTTTTGGGCTACACTTTTACCAACGAATAAAGGGACTTATCGTCACATTTCCCACGGCTGAAAGGGTGAACATGTTTGGTGGGACGGGGATTCGAAACCACGATCCTCAGTTTACGAGTCGAGTGCCTTAACCGCGTGGCCCATTTTGTAGCGTATAAGTAACTTATTTTTCTTTACTAAATTTTGTTCAACCTATTTTGCTTCTTGTGCAGTTTACTTTTTGCATGTACCATCTATGTAACACAAGTCCCTCACTTTATTGTTTATTTAGACCATTTTCTCACGTGTTATCAACACCATGGGCCTTACCAGGTGGGGAACGTCAACTGTAGTTTAAATTATCACGGAAAATTATACATAGTGCTATAAAAACTTTCGAATGTGATGCTATAATTTTACATTCATATTCTCTGTCAGTTAGTAATGTGTATCTTCAATCTGACGTGAACTCTGCTACAGATCATACACTGGACTGCTACTAACTTAGGCCCACACATGTTATAAATTTCAAAATCGACCCCAACAATCTTTGGACTATCATGCACATTGTTTAGCCATTGTAATAAAACCCACTTAATATTATATCTGAATATATTTCATGTGAAAACACTCCAAAAGATGCCAGAACGGTCTCTATCTCTTAATTGCAGCCTCTTCGTAGGAGAGTGTGGTTTTCAACTGGTCTACAGATATTGTCAGAACATTTTGGCATCTAAATATACTCCAAAAATGGATAATTAGATTGGCTGTGCAGATCCAGGATGATAAATGAATGACTTCGTCGTCGAACAAATTTCTAACAACCATGTGAACTGGTGCATTATAATCTTAGAAGATCTCTTGACCATCAGGGTAGAAATGATATGAGATAAACTCGATTAGCAACAACATTTAGTATTTTCTGGATGCTAACTGCATTTCAATAAAAATCAAAGCATCTCACTCCCGCCACGAACCTTTTCACACATCATTATACAATATCTAGTGATTGGCACTGTTACAGCGAAACAAGAGTAAAAGAATCAGGTATATCATGTGGTTGTTTATCAGTCTCGTTTTTCTGCGATTAACATAAAAAAAACCTGGATAAAACATGATCTGTCAAATCATTGTCCACAGTTTCTGTTGTCAGCCCAACTGAAGTTGCATCTGGCATAAAGGGCTTTAGACTGATTGCCAGCTGTTAGATGACAGTTTTTACAGTACCATTCGAATGGCACGATTGTTTATTTCCTGACCACTCTCAAAGAAATCAATCAATAAAGAAATAGTCTAATTAATTCAAAAACTTGTCCAACAGTTTTTTCTATCGATACTATCACCAGCCTTCTTGTTCGACTATCAGTGAATTTGTAGTTGTTGTTTTTAAGTAAGCACAAAACTACACAATTGGTTTCTAGCCTTGTAAGTCCGCAGACGTACTGCTGTGCCACTGGGGGCGACTCCCAAAGAACCTCAATAACAGATATATTTCAAGATTCAAAAAATAGTAATTAATAATGATGTTCCTATTGGACGAATACTACAAATCATATTCCTTTAAACGTCCGAGGGATCTTTGTTCTTGCATATCGTAATCGTCCAACTCCATGGACGAGTTCTCAAAGTGAACGAAATACGCATAAGCAATGACGATAGATTTGAAATGTTATTTTTACGTGCCTGAATTTGAATACAAAATAAATAAGTTAAGAAGATCGTGGTTTAAAATATCTAAAACTAACGTAATTTATATCACAAATGGTAGGCCAAATGATTTCTAATGCTTTGCCAGCTTTTGGAGTTTAAACCACAATAGTTGTTTGTTTTAATGAATGATTTAAGCTAATGGACGTTAATTACAGCTACCTGTTAGACAGCAGTTATTATTCATACCGAAAAAAGTTTAATTTATAATTTATTATACATGCATGTGTCTTCTTGCCGCACATACTTACAACGCTGTAATCCAGATTTCTATACCCGTGGCGGACACGTTTTGTAGCTCTGTAATTAACGACACACAAACAAATACATTTATGTGTACTTAATAAAAATAGTGTTCCTAAATAATTTTTGAACTGATGTATTGGATGTACTATCTATACATGTAAAGCATAAAAATCTGTGTGTCTGTCTGTTTATTTGTTATCTAATTATTCCTAGTTGACTGTATCAATCTCAACAAAACTTTATGGGATGATAGTTTGAAACAAAAAGCATGTTAATGGAAGGTCATTACTACTTTCACCTCCATTATTGCTGTTACTGAGAGTTTATTACCTTTACCGTAAGTTAACACTGACTTCATTCACAAATGATATTACGTCGTCACACCGAAACCAAAGAAAAACAACCTGTATTAAATTTTCAATAAAACAACATACCGTACACAAACTTCTTATATATTTCAGAGTGTGCTATATGGAGAAATACAATAAAAACAATTTCCACCAATATTGGAATATTACATAAACTTTGCTGAAGTTTCTACTCCAACAGTCACCATTAGGTCATACATTGACCAGTGAACTTACGACTTTGGCCCATAAGACACTTCTTCAACTGATAACCGTCAATTAATTAATCAGGTAAAGCATTGTAGAAGAACATTTGTAGATGGGTGTTAAAAGAAAGTAATTCCTACTGCCACTACTTTACCGTTACCTCTTTCTATAAAACCACCCTGTCTATCGCAAAGTGTATACCATGTTTTACGCATATACTTATTAAGTTCTTAAAACTTATACAAAACCTTTGCTGAGGTAGTAATGAATATTGTAATAGCATGTTAATCCATAAATAAATTGTGTCAAACTTAACATTTTTGTATCATTTATCAAAGCATCCACCTTCACATTTTTTCAAATTTATAACCCAGACAAAAGACGAGTACCTCCGTTTTACTATTTAATGTTCAGTCTAATCTGTCACACACCACCTTCCTTATCCTTCATGTTTACGGATTAGATGTAAACATTTATTAAATCAACTACGTTCATACTTTGCTCAATTAGAATCATTTTCTCTTTTCTTCTTTTCTCCATAAAATTAAAATATCCCTTTATATCCATCTGCAGATTGAATAGCTTCTTTTATTTTGTTTGTGTCTTCCATATTTTTACCCACTATGAAATCATATAATTTCTAATAATATTATTAATTTTCTTTGTTCCCAGAAGAGCATTCTTATATACCAATCAATGGTTCAGTGTTGTTGTTGTTTCCTTTCTCTATTACTTCAATTTCAGTAATACCAATATGAGCAAGTATCCAAACAAAACCTTGTGAAATATTAAAAGGCAACACTTAGTTTCGCCTTCCACATTTGTCTGACATTAACGTAGTAAAATAACCTGAAAATACAACTTCTTGTATTGGCTTTGCTCCTTCTACATATTCTATTGTTACCACTGTTTCTGACGTCTCAACATTGAAAAAAAGTTATTGCACATTGCTTTTTGCTATTTTAATTTAATATTCAGGAATAAAAAATATAACAATTGAGAATTACTGATGAAACATTATATTGACCTTCTAACTTCAGGGAATATCACCATTTGTCATTCTGTAATTTGCAATCACTTTAATAAGCATACAGCGCCCCCTGTACCAACTTCCACATCAATCCTTTCGTCTACTCACATATTTCAAACACGGTTTTAACTATGTTTCTGAACACACATTCGTATATTTGATACTTCTGTAAACTCGATATTACATTTATTTTAAATTCCTTACTATTACAAGTTCAGCTTCTAGCATTCTTTTGTACGATTGAAAAGAACTCATTCAGAAACTTAGGAAAAGTCACTCAAAAATATATCAAATGACACGATCGACTTAACACTGAATTAAAATAAGAAACACGGCGGCACCTTGTAGCAGCTTTTAAAAGGATTTTAATTTCTTCTGTCTATTTCTCTTTTTGTGCAAAACAAAGTTTAACCTTTGTTAAAAATCCCAAGAGCTAGAGTTTACTCGCTATCAGTATTTCATCTGTTGTTTCCGTCCTTTGGAATCCGATTACTACCCTAATCCCCGCAACAACTTTCGCAATATCTTTCCGTTTTCCACTCTTTTACTTTCAATTTCTCCACCACCAATATAACAACATAAAGTGTGCTGTATTTGACACTTTACTTTCTATGTTTATTTTCATTATTTCTTCTGCTGTGAGATTTTCTTTACATATACCACACTCCGTACTGTGATTACTACCAAAATAATAGCATTTAAGTAATTTATCAGTACACTTTCCAAAATGGTACTCCCTCCCTTATTGACCATCTACAAACTGCAACAATATATCTAAAGCGTTGTTTGTTTTGTTTTGAATTTCGCGCAAAGCTACACGAGGGCTATCTGCACTAGCCGTCCCTAAAAAAATAGCATGTAAGATTAGAGACAAGGCAGCCAGTTATCATCACCCATCGTCAACTCTTGGAGTACTCTTTTACCAACGAATAGTGGGACTGACAGTCACATTATAACATCGCAACGGATGAAAGGGCAAGTATCCCTAAATCGTGTATAACACGAAAAATATGTTAGCCTAAATACATCACTAAGTACATTTCTACTTTCAAAAGGTCAAGAAAACTGTCGTACTTACTATATTTCCTCCTTTTTCATTTCATTATCACGCTCCTCACGTGACCCTGATGGATCATTTGAAGACTTACAATGCGAAATGCGATTTGCCACGGTAGACAGGTCACAAATAGCCTATTGTGTAGCTTCGTTCTAAAACACCAACAATAATAACAAACTTCCAATATCACTGCAGATTGTTCTTTGTTTCATTTGTTCCCACGTGACACATTTTATTCACTTAAATCAGTACTTCTATTCCCGTTCTCTTATTGTTCTTCTTGTTTACCACTTAACTTTTCAGCTACCTTTTCTATATGCATGTCTTTCTCAATACTGTTTCTCTCCCCTACTCTTAATTCTACGTCAGTTCTCGACTTGACCAAGTTCCCTTGATGTTCGTCTTGCTCGGAGCTGTGACAAAGAGTCAACATTCTTCTTTCGGAACACGATGTTTCAAAGCTAAAACCCTGAAAGAGAAGTGTACCATACCGATTAACAAATAAGAACACAGTTTTCAGGTTTCCAGTTCAGTTCTTGAGTGTTTTTGTGTGTGTATGTTTAATTAGTTTAAAATAATTACACACAGTTAATTGTGCAATATGAGTAACCGACAAAACCAATTGATCAGTAACTATTACACTAGAGCACTAAACACTTGTATTTTTTAACATATTACTAAAGCTTGAAGTTACATTAGATATTACTGTGACTATTAATAAACCCTTTTCACGTATACAATTAAATTATAAATTGTATTTCTTTACGTCATTATGCATATTTAATTTTAAACTGCGCAAACTTAATAATGTGCTTTCTTATTGTTTTAACCTTAATCTTATCAAGTTCTAGGGTCGGCCGTTTGGATATACGATATAAGTAAAGAAGTTTTACACGTGGATAACTAAACCCTGACAACGACACTAATGGGCGAGCATGATTGGTGAAGGGATCCGAACCTGTGATCCACAGAACACCCTAACCATCAGTCCTTTTACAAACTCACTAAGGTGTATTGATATGAGTTTAAATTAGATGTAAAAGGTCTATGTTTGGCTACAACGTTTGACAATTGATAAACATTACTTCAGCCGGATGTGATCTAGTTGTTAGCGTGCCGGTTCTGAATTCTAGTGTCCATGGCTCGCGTCCCATTGGCGCAAAATCGTGTTCTGCGTTTTGGAGCTGTGGATGCGTTATAAAAGTAAAGGGTAGTCAAAATATACTTTTCTATTAGAACAGCCCATGGAATAGACGGTGAGTGATGTTTTATAACTGCCTACCGTCTTCCATATAAGTATCAAGTTTAAGTTTCACTCTAAACAAAAGTAGGCCTATGTTGGGGTTCACATAAATTAAAACATAATCACACCCATTTCTTTGTAGGCACTATGAACAAAACAGAAAGACAAACGACTCGTTTCAGGACACCTACCAAACCTAACAAGAGTACATTTGTCAAACCACTGGGATTTGTTGTTTTATAGACATGTTAGTTGTGCACACAATTTGTTCGTTATCCTTAATAATAAATACAAAAGTCCAATTCTGAATTATAATGAATTGTTTTAAAACATTCAAATAAATTATAGATGCGTAAGTACGAATGTTTATAAGGTAAAATAAATAATTTGTTTGTTGGTAAACACAAAGTTACAAAATGGGCTAACGCTGCTATTAGGTATCAAATCAGGTTGTTTTAGTATTATAAGCTTTTAGAACTAACGCTGAGCCACTTGAAAGTTAATGTCAATAAAAAAAACTTGTGTATCGTTACCGTTCATTTAAATCTGAAGACCTTTACACTACATAAACAAACAGTTACATCATTACAGGCCAGGTGGTTAAGGTACTCGACTCGTAATCGATAACCCTCAAGTAACTTCGCGCGAAATTCAAAACAAACAAGACTGGTGACTTGCTTACGAAAGATAAAGCACAAATCGTTTAACATTTCAAGCATATTTTAAGGTCCTACGTTAAATGGTGCAACAAATAAAAACGTATCTCATCTATGAGTAAAATAAGTATAATCGTTTGACTACAAGTTTACTCGTACGTTTGTCCGAATATTTAAGCTGAGGCGAGTGAGTGTGTGGTCATAATACCGGAAATCATTATACAAATTCAGTAAATATTGCACACTTGATTAATTTGTATTTCACCTTTAAGTTTGACTTTAGAACAGAAGTTCACAAAATTGTCTCAAAGTGTTATTAGGCATTACTAATACGAAGAAAACAATCCTGTACCAAACATCGAGATCTGTAATGATATCTGGTTTGATTTGTTTGGAATTTCGCGCAAGGCTACACGAGGATTATCTGCGCTAGCCGCCCTAATTTAGTAGTGTAAGACTAGATGGAAGGCAACTAGTCACCACCACTCACCGCCAACTTTTGGGATACTCTTTTACTAACGACAGTGGGATTGACCGTCACATTACAACGCCCTTACGGCTGAAAAGGACGAGCATGTTTGGTGCGACCGGGATTCCAACCCGCGACCCTCAGATTACGAGTCGAACGCCTTAACTCACCTGGCCATGCCGGGCCTTTGAAGAAGGTAATGTGTGGCCTTAAGGTAACAAATAGATCACAGTAATATTAAACTAATGCATCTTTGCTAGTCCAGTGAGGATTTCCAGAGTAAACAACAGTATTTTGCATATCCAGTTTCGTTAATTATTTCTGCCTCTACCTGTAATGTCTTCTTAAAAAAGATCTTTATACATCATTCATACCATGGTGAAAATACTAGTTTGGTCAGTACAGCAATTTCCCTGTAATTTTGTTAGTTTTTACTTAATCTTTTTCCTAACATGCTGTAATTGTATTAACAGAGATTGTGTTTTTAGTGCTAAAAGGCAGTGCAAGCAAAACAAGTAATCGCTTGGGGCTTTTTAAGATTTTAAATAAATAACATTTTATTATTATAATTTTCTATAAAAGTCTGCTATTTCAAAGTCACAGTTAAGTACATGGCATGAGACTTAACTTCTTAAGTTTAAAACTTTCTTTAAAGAGATGAAATGAAATTTTCCCCCTCACCCAGCTGGCGCGCGACCTATTAGTGGACTGTGTGATCTAATTACCCAAAGCTGCTTGTGGCCTTGCGCTTACCAAACCCGGCACTGCTAATAGTAAGTTTTATCAGAGAGATAATCATCACACGTAAATTACACATTTAATAAAGCCTGTGGCAATCAGATAGAAACTGTTATATTTAGAGAGATATATATTAATTAATTAAACTACTGGAACAAAAAAGAGCAATTTTTTTTTAATTAAGAGTGGGTGTTTTTTTATAGCAAAGCCACATCGGGCTCTCTGCGGAGCTCACACGAGGTGAATCGAACCGCTGAATTGAGCGTTGTAAACCAGGAGACATACCACTGTACTAGCGAGGGGGGGGGGGTATTTAAAGGAAGAGAGAAAATGTTAACTCCTGTGGAAAGTACACTGGTTATAGAACTGTTTTATGGAAAGTACACTGGTTATAGAACTGTTTTGTGGAAGGTACACTGGTTATTGAACTGTTTTGTGGAAAGTACATTGGTTATAGAACTGTTTTGTGGGAAGTACACTGGTTATTGAACTGTTTTGTGGAAAGTACACTGGTTATTGAACTGTTTTGTGGAAAGTACACTGGTTATTGAACTGTTCTGTGGAAAGTACACTGGTTATTGAACTGTTCTGTGGAAAGTCACTGGTTATAGAACTGTTTTGTGGAAAGTACACTGGTTATTGAACTGTTTTGTGGAAAGTACATTGGTTATAGAACTGTTTTGTGGAAAGTACACTGGTTATTGAACTGTTTTGTGGAAAGTACACTGGTTATTGAACTGTTCTGTGGAAAGTGCACTGGTGTTAGAACTGTTTATTGTGGAAAGTACATTGGTTATAGAACTGTTTTGTGGAAAGTACACTGGTTATTGAACTGTTTTGTGGAAAGTACAGTGGTTATAAAACTGTTTTGTGGAAAGTACACTGGTTATTGAACTGTTCTGTGGAAAGTGCACTGGTGTTAGAACTGTTTATTGTGGAAAGTACATTGGTTATAGAACTGTTTTGTGGAAAGTACACTGGTTATTGAACTGTTTTGTGGAAAGTACACTGGTTATTGAACTGTTCTGTGGAAAGTACACTGGTTATTGAACTGTTCTGTGGAAAGTACACTGGTTATTGAACTGTTCTGTGGAAAGTGCACTGGTGTTAGAACTGTTTATTGTGGAAAGTACACTGGTTATTGAACTGTTTTGTGGAAAGTACACTGGTTATTGAACTGTTTTGTGGAAAGTATACTGGTTATTGAACTGTTTTGTGGAAAGTACACTGGTTATAGAACTGTTTTGTGGAAAGTACACTGGTTATTGAACTGTTTTGTGGAAAGTACACTGGTTATTGAACTGTTTTGTGGAAAGTACACTGGTTATTGAACTGTTTTGTGGAAAGTACACTGATTATTGAACTGTTTTGTGGAAAGTACACTGGTTATTGAACTGTTTTGTGGAAAGTACACTGGTGTTAGAACTGTTTATTGTGGAAAGTACATTGGTTATAGAACTGTTCTGTGGAAAGTACACTGGTTATTGAACTGTTCTGTGGAAAGTACACTGGTTATTGAACTGTTCTGTGGAAAGTACACTGGTTATAGAACTGTTTTGTGGAAAGTACACTGGTTATTGAACTGTTTTGTGGAAAGTACACTGGTTATAGAACTGTTTTGTGGAAAGTACACTGGTGTTAGAACTGTTCTGTGGAAAGTACACTGGTTATTGAACTGTTCTGTGGAAAGTACACTGGTTATTGAACTGTTCTGTGGAAAGTACACTGGTTATTGAACTGTTCTGTGGAAAGTACACTGGTTATAGAACTGTTTTGTGGAAAGTACACTGGTTATTGAACTGTTTTGTGGAAAGTACACTGGTTATTGAACTGTTTTGTGGAAAGTACACTGGTTATTGAACTGTTTTGTGGAAAGTACACTGGTTATTGAACTGTTCTGTGGAAAGTACACTGGTTATTGAACTGTTCTGTGGAAAGTACACTGGTTATAGAACTGTTTTGTGGAAAGTACACTGGTTATTGAACTGTTTTGTGGAAAGTACACTGGTTATTGAACTGTTTTGTGGAAAGTACACTGGTTATTGAACTGTTTTCTCTTTTGACAAGCATAAAATACTTAGTACTTCTCTTCCCAATACCGAATAAGTTTTGGAACATAAACTTTTAAGAACATCATTCCTTATAACTGAAATTTCCAAATCTAGAGATACGGCCCGGCATGCCCAGGTTGTTAAGGCACTCGACTCGTATTCTGAGGATCGCGAGTTCGAATCCCTATGGCACCAAACATACTCGCCCTTTCAGTCATAGGAAGGTATAATGTGACGGTTAATCCGATTATTCGTTAGTAAAAGAGTAGCTCAAGAGTTGGCGGTGGGTGGTGATGACTTGCTGCCTCTCTGTAGTCTTAGACTACTAAATTAGGGACGGTTAGTGCAGATAGCCCTCGTGTAGATTTTTGCGAAATTCAAAACAATATATACAGATACATCAGCTATGTGGTACTGCATTACCATCATTTCTAAACTTAGTGTTAACAAAGTTAACTATGTTAAAGTTTGATACAGTGACTTGACATAGTATTTGTTTATTTCCTGTCTACTGCTTTACAGGGTTTACTGTGTAGAATTTTTGGTGTTAAAACAAATCGAATAACTATTATTATTATTATTTAGTTGTTCACCTACATATTTCCTCCAATTCGAATCCCAACGTATTCATCTTTTGATCGTGACTGATAAAACAAAATTAATATACATATTTATTTCCATTTTATAATATACCATTTCAAGATAAATTCAGTCTTTACGTAATAATTTAATTTATACACTATTTTGAGTAAAGAGTTTTTTCCAATGAATAATTTTACCGTTCTTTGTAAAAAATTTAAGTTTTATCTGTTATTTTAATTAAATTTTGAATCAAAGTATATAATTTATTCTTTTAAATGATTAGTTTTTGATAATACAAAATCTTATGGGTTGGGTATGGCGTAATGATATCCAGATAGTAAATTGAGAATTCTTGATATGCGACCCTTTTCTGTAAAACTTAGCTCCAAGCTTTGAGGCTATAGTTCAGTATCTAAAAATGAAAGACAAATTCCTGTGTTCGATCAAACCAAAGAAGGCATTAGTTGGCGGTAGGTTCTTTCCCTGACCTATCAAGTTAAAGTGAATGACTATTATACACTAATTACCCGTGTGTAGGTTCGTGTAAAATTTTGACACAAGCAAGTGAACAAAATCCTCTGTTGATATTACTTCATTTGATCTATCATACAAGCAATAATTATTTAAAAATTACTTCGTTTCATCTGTCACTTTAAATGTAATTTTGTTTGGTTTGTTTTAAATTTCGCGCAAAGCTACTCGAGGGCTATCTGCGCTAGCCGTCCCTCATTTAGCAGTGTAAGACTAGAGGGAAGGCAGCTATTCATCACCACCTACCACCAACTTTGGGCTACCCTTTTACCTACGAATAGTGGGATTGACCGTCACATTATAACTCCCCCATGGCTGAAAGGGCTGGTGTGACAGGTATTCGAACCCGCGACCCTGAGATTACGAGTTGATTGCTTTAACCACTTTCGCCATGTCGGGCCATTTTTTTCTTCTAATAGCATTGCATAACATTGTCTGTTATTTATATTGTTTTATTTTTTCAGCTGCTATAAGAAATCTTGCAGATAAATGACTTAAGTTTATTAATCATATTAACAGATTTTCCAGAAGATAAATCAGTTCTTCAAGTGGTGTTAATTAATTTAACTCTTGAAGCATCATTATTAGTTTTCCTTCAGCACGCTTATTAACTTTTGAAGTAAAATTGATTTATTTCATCTAGAAAGTTAGTCAAACTATTGTAGCATCATTATAGGTTTTCCTCTAGCGTATTTATTAATTTCTCAACATGTTGAGAAAGCTTGGGTGCATTTCTTTTTGTACATATAAATCACAAAATGTGTGTCTAACTACTCCTAGTTCATTGGGGTATGATAATGGGGGTTCACAACTGCTCCATCCCATTATTTCTGATATTAAGCATTTATTATCTTTGATAAAAGTTAACGTTAATTATATATATAGATTGTGCCACGTTCTTACGTAAAAACCAAACAAAAGTTTTATATACAAACAAATAAAACACAAAAGTAATTTGTGTTTGTCTAATTACTCTTACATCGCTGTACCAGTCTCAACAAAACTTTGTGGGATTATTGTTTTGAAAAAACGGACACGTTATTGGTGGGTTCACAACCTCTTCCACCCCATTATTGATGTTATTGAGCATTAATTGTCTTTGGCATACGTTAACTACGTTAATAAATAGCGTCACTTCCTTACATCGAGCCATCCAGTGGCTCAGTGGTATGTCTGCGGACTTCCAACGCTAAAATCAGGGTTTCGATACCCGTGGTGGGCAGAGCACAGTTAATCCATTGTGTAGCTTTGTGCTTAATTCAAAATAACTACTTTACGTCGAAAACAAACAAACAAAAAAACGTTATTAAATTTTCTTTAAAACAGCATATGTACGTCTTATATATTTCAAAGAGTACACTAGCCCTCTCTTTGGAGAAATGCATTAAAAATGACCACCACTATTGGAATATTACAGGAATTCAACTGAAGTTTCTACTCCAACAGCTACCACAAGGCTGATATAAAGAACCGTTTCTTGAGGTATATCCTCTTCATACTTTGATCCGTGACCTTTTAACTTTGGCCCATAAGACACTTCTCAGGCCAATGGCTATCAATTAATTAATTATGTGAAACACTGTGGAAAGATACTAGGAGATAAGTGTTGAACGCTGGTGACAGAAAGGACCTCTACTGTCACTACTATAACTGTCACCTCTTATTGTTTGTTTGTTTTGGAATTTCGCACAAAGCTACTCGAGGGCTATCTGTGCTAGCCATCCCTAATTTAGCAGTGTAAGACTAGAGGGAAGGCAGCTAGTCATCACCACCCACCATTAACTATTGGGCTACTCTTTTACCAAAGAATAGAGGGATTGACTGTCACATTGTAACGCACCCATGGTTGAAAGGGCGAGCATGTTTGGTGCCATAGGGATTCGAACCCGCGACCCTCAGATTACGAGTCGCACGCCTTAACGCGCTTGACCATGCCGGGCCGTCACTTCTTATTACAAAGTTGCCCTGCTTACCGCACCGCGTATATATACTATGTGTTATGTATATATATATATTGAGTTATTAAAGCTTATAAAATATTGTTGTTTAGATACTAATGAATATTGTGTTAATAGGTTACGTAATAAATGAATTATGTGAAAGTTATGATTTTTATGCTATTTATCGTAGCATCTACGCCACCCCAACGTTTTTAAGTTCACAACCTGGACAAAGGGAGGATACCTCTTCTTGTCATTAATAAATACCATCAAGCCTACGCAAGAACAGCACTGTTACTAAACGCCTCCATCTGTCTTGGTACGAGTAACGTTCTGTCACAAAGCTTTAACACAGGACCCTTTCAACCACTAGGTGCCTCGGTGACAGGGGTTAAACATAGAAGATCTGCAATTTATTCAATTTAAATAAAAAGCCTACAGGATATAGATGAGATATGGGGATTGAAAGGCACGTTTCTAAATCAGACATAAACTGACCGAGTTATGACTAGCCACATCATCAGCAGAAACTCCATTGTTAATGACAGTGCTTCTTGATGTGTAATCGACGAGTCTTTTACGTGAGCTTTCTTCTTCCTCTTTCATTATGACTGTTTTCCGGACCAAAGTCCAATAGGTTTTCAACAGATAGCTCCAAACCTGGCTGAACGTGGCTGGAGCTTTGTCACTCTTCAACATGTCATCATCAATTACCATTATTACCTCGATTATCTACACGTACAAGGTTCATGAACGTTAGACTATCGACCTGTGTAGTTTATAGATGCAATCACGATGGACTTTCTGACAGCCCTTGTTGAAAAAAAAATCTATCTATCAAGCCAAAACATGCTGTAATGGTACTCATAAAAATAGGAAAGTAGTGACAGGAGCAGTAACAAACTCTTTACCAAATCAGAACAATCCTCCAACCTCAAACAAACAACGAAGAATGATCCAGTGTTTTGTTTCATAAATCAGAAAGAAGTTATGCTAGTAAGATGGTGCGGCTACTCCGAAACTTTTTAACTGACCGTAACTCCAGAATAGAATATACATTACATGAGCTGGATATTTGATTACCATTACATGAGCTGGATATTTGATTACCATTACATGAGCTGAATATTTGGTTACTATATCATGAGCTAAATATTTGAACATCGCAGATTCCAGTTTTTCCAACGATATTTAGAGCACTTCTAGTTTCTTTCCCTTCCAACTAATAAATATTAGTTAGTCTCTGGTTGAGACAGAGAGAGTGTTTAAACATCATGGCTACATTAATGCTATAATTTATTACCTAAATCATTTCAATGTCTCATGAATAATATCTATGTGTGTTTAAGTTAGTATAAGCTCTTCATAATATTAAACATTTACAAATACAGGTTATGTACAATACACTTTACAGAATCTTACAATTTACCCTATATTTCATTTCGTGGCCCGGCAAGGCCAAGCGTGTTAAGGCGTTCGACTCGTAATCCGAGGGTCGCGGGTTCGAATCTCTGTCGCACCAAACATGCTCGCCCTTTCAGCCGTGGGGCATTATAATGTTACGAATAATCCCACTGTTCTTTGATAAAAGAGTAGCCCGAGAGTTGGCGGTGGGTGGTGATGACTAGCCGCCTTCCCTCTAGTCTTACACTACTAAATTAGGAACGGCTTGCGCAGACTGTCCTCGTGTAGCTTTGCGCGAAATTCAAAATAAACAAATATATTTCACTTCTAACTGATATGGCACTCAATTTGAAGTGACTCATATAAAGAAGAGTCACAAACAGTGTATTTCCATTTAGAAACCACAAGACTCATCTGTTTCTTTATTCAATATAATGAAAACAGGTAAAGACGTTTCTAAATCAGTAAACTAAAAATGTAGGAAGATTATTTAAGACAAAACAAAGAATAACAGAAAAACGTAAACAGATTTTTTTAAAAGTACAAATATCTATAAATATGTGATTGTTTTCGTTTTGTTTCTTCATAGTTCGAGATTCGGCAATTCTTACCACCAACCCAGCGTGTGGTATAGACCACTTCTTTCCCCTTCTAACAACCATCTACACTGTTTGGATTATACAGTTATAAATACAGCTCACTTCCACGTTTGATCATTACTGGGACAAGCTCAAAACGTATATCGACCGAATGCTATTTATGTGGTGAGCAGTGGACAAAATATTTGACTCATCCTTACTGAAATAGACGATCTATAATGGATATAAATAAAGAACTTACATTCGTCCCTAGTGCTCTGACTCCTTCTTTCTGAAGAGAAAAGACCGTCTATCGTTTTGGCGTACACTTGTGAATCTCATAAAACCGTGCAAAACCTGAGAGGACTAATCAGTGTGGATTTTCCTTTGCTTTTCTGTCCTACAATTTACCAGTTATTACGAGAGTAGCCATAAACCAGAACTGTCTTTTTTCTTTTTTTCGTGCGAAGAATAAGTTTTTTTACGTGTTTAAATTTGTCTTTCCTTGTAATGCGATAATAAATTTACAACCGCTGTTGACGTGGCGAATATCTGCGTTTGATTTGATTTAAATGTTTGTAGCCAGACAAGTGTTTACACACAATATCCTTCAGCGTTTTTGGTTTGTTTGTGTGTTGTTTTTTTGCACCGATACTTTCTACAACAGGTCTAGTTAAAATGGGAAACTGATCATTTCGAGCTGATTTAAAAAAAATATTTTACAGTAAAACAACAAAGGACAAAATTACCAAACTACGAATAAATATTTTACAGTAAAACAACAAAGGACATAACTACCAAACTACGAATTTTAGTATAAACTATAAAGGTTTTGCTCATTTCTTCAATTAACTTTTTGTTTGTCTGGTGTTTGTAAATTGTTTGATAAAAATCCATAAACAATCAAATGATGTAGGTTTTAATTTTTAAAATAACAAAGTATAACATTAACACAAAGCAACCTTTTTCTCAAATATTAATAGGAACATTTTTTCGTCAGTGTTATTTTAAACTAAAATCACAGTTTATAAAAAAACTGTGAATTTTCACTGTATATACATACATAGGTATTATTGTTTTCGTTTTACTTCACTGGCACAGTGATATTTTTTCAACGTGTATTGATAATAGTATAAAAGAAAACATTAAAAGTGATAATTTAAAAAATATTACGTTCAAATCAAAATTAAGATAAAATCATATAACTTAATACAAATTCTTTAAAATCAGAGAAACGACTTTTATTAAACAACGTTACGAAAGAACATTCCAATCAATCAAGTTTATCAAGAATAAATTTTGTTACAATTGACGTTTTATAATAAACAACGTGTCTTCGGATTTGCAACGCTAGAATAAGGATTCTGATTTTCCTCTGTGGACACAACAAATAGCCCGATGTGGCTTTGCTATAAGAAAACACACATTCACAGTAGACAATTTTTTCTAATGACATAACATCATAGAACCGGAATCATGAAGAAAGAACCAATAAGGATGCCATTATAAAGAATAAATACCGTTAGCCTGGTATGCACTAAGTTATAATCAAACAGTTGTGTATGAATAACTAATTGCAAGATGAGATGTTCAACTATATAATAATTCAGGAAAATCTGTTCTCGTCCTAAAGTGATATACAATATATATAACTTTCTACACTAAAAAAAAACAAAACATTGATGCAGCACATGATTTAGTTGTGGAATTAAGACTGACGTTTTCAATACTGGTAATTAGTTGTGGCATTAAGACTGACGTTTTCAATACTGGTATTTATTTCTTGAATTAAGACTGACGTTTTCAATACCTGTATTTAGTTGTTTAATTAAGACTGACGTTTTCAACAGTGGTATTTAGCTGTTCAATTAAGACTGACGTTTTCAATACTGGTATTTAGTTGTGGAATTAAAACCGACGTTTCAATACTGGTATTTAGTCGTGGAATTAAGACTGACGTTTTCACTACTGGTATTAAGTTGTTGAATTAAGCCTGACGTTTTCAATATTGGTATTTAGTTGTGGAATTAAGACTGACGTTTTCAATACTGGCATTTAGTCGTGGAATTAAGACTGACGTTTTCAATACTGGTATTCAGTTGTTCAATTAACATGACGTTTTCAATACTGGTATTTAGTTGTGGAATTAAGACTGACGTTTTCAATACTGGTATTTAGTTGTTCAGTTAAGACTGACGCTTTCAATAGTGGTATATAGCTGTTCAATTAAGACTGACGTTTTCAATACTGGTATTTTGTTGTGGAATTAAAACTGACGTTTCAATACTGGTATTTAGTCGTGGAATTAAGACTGACGTTTTCAATACTGGTATTTAGTTGTGGAATTAAGACTGACGTTTTCACTACTGGTATTAAGTTATTGAATTAAGACTGACGTTTTCAATACTGGTATTTAGTTGTGGAATTAAGACTGACGTTTTCAATACCTGTATTTAGTTGTTCAATTAAGACTGACGTTTTCAATACTGGTATTTAGTTGTGGAATTAATACTGACGTTTTCAATACTGGCATTTAGTCGTGGAATTGAGACTGACGTTTTCAATACTGGTATTTAGTTGTGGAATTAAGACTGACGTTTTCAATACTAGTATTTAATTGTGGAATTAAGACTGACGTTTTCAATACTGGTATTCAGTTGTAAAATTAAGACTGACCTTTTCAATACTGGTATTTAGTTGTTCAATTAACACTGACGTTTTCAATACTGGTATTTAGTTGTGGAATTAAGACTGACGTTTTCAATACTGCTATTTAGTTGTGGAATTAAGACTGATGTTTTCAATACTGGTATTTATGCTTTCAATGTATAACTTCAAAATTCACTTAATGTTTACTTATAATTCACTTGTATAACGAGTCTTTGAGTTAGGGCTATCAAAACTGTTACCCACGTGAAGAGTTGAACAAAAAGGGCATAACACTATCATTAACTAAATACATTAGACTTATGTTCAATAAACGCTCTACAGGAAAGAGAATGTAGCATATAATCACGTGATTCTTGAATATATTTCTGGAAAGCGATCTCCTAGAAAACAAGGTTTTTCTTATTATATACGTATTTACTTTTCCATTTGAAAACTTAGATGAGAAACTTAGTTTGTATTTCACATATTTGACCGCGGTTAATTTTTAAGAATCTGATTAAAGAATAATTACTCTCTTCATCTTCCATTAGGTTTACTCTGCTTGAGTTATTATTCGTATTGAAAGTAGATTTCTGTACATTCACAACATACGTCTAACAGTAAAAAATATGTTTTTCTTTGCAATTTTGTTTGATGTATCAATTAGTTTCTAAATTATTTGAATGTTCGGTTAAAGAATTAAATTTGACTTCCATTGTTATTTAAGATTTAAACTTAAAAAAAAAAAGACTCTCATTGATAGCCACGCCCAACTGTTTTGTGTATATATATGCAAAAACGGCTCGTTTGGATTGAGAAAATATTTTACATAGAAGAGCGAACAACGTTTCGACCTTCTTCGGTCATCGTTAGGTTCACAAAGAAAAAGGTTTATTTTGGGTTTAAGTTGTTGTATAAGTAAGGCTTCTTGAATTTTGCGTTTGTTTATAAAGAAACAAACATAAACAAACGCAAAATTAAAGAAGCATTACTTATACAACAACTTAAACCCAAAATAAACCAATATAAAGGAACGCCTTTATACCTATATTAATATAATAAAATAAAATTATATATTCAAACATCTAACACCGCCCTCTACATTCCGACACTCAGTTACACAACCCCTTCCAAACATGTGGTCAGCTTCCGGTCAGATACCTCTTTCTTTGTGAACCTGACGATAACCGAAGAAGGTCGAAACGTTGTTCGCTCTTCTATGTAAAATATTTTCTCAACCCAAACGAGCCGTTTTTGCATATATATTTCTCTACAAGTGGGTTTTCTCGACATCACTGTTTTGTGTATAAACCATGTAGGATGAAAACAAGTACTTTGAACAAAGAAGTTTCGTAGGATGGTAAGTTTCCGTGAGAAATTCAGAACTCTAATACATTCTGTTAAAGTACTTTTGAAGCCTTATTACAACTCTTTGTGTACAAGTCTAACTTAAAATTTGAAATACGAGAAAAATATATGAAGATTAAATGCATTTGAATATTTGTGAAACTGTCTTTTTGTTCTTTTCTTTTGTATAAAAATTATCATTGATGAATTTCCACCAATGAAAGATTATTATTCAAGTTATAATAAGTGTTAATCGCTTTGTATAAAGCGGTGTTTCAAATTCCCTTTAGAAGTAGTTTCTCTTTCATTCGAAATTATTTCTTGTGAAATTATTGAGATTTCTTGCTCGTCACTCTGATTTCCATTATAATAGGCTTTTTCAAAGAACAGTAAACCTTAGAAACTATATTTTGTCTATCTTTTCACTATATGTGAGCTATTTGTCTTCTAAAACCAAGTTTAACAGAACAACACTAGATTTGTACTGTGAGATTTAACAGGTGTTAGTCAAAAGGCGCTGCTATGTTCAAGTCTCTTCAGCAAACAGCTGCGGATTTCATGGGGGTTACTGTTAACATCGAATCACTGTTTAAAATTTTGTTAACTGTACTAAGAGATATGACCAATTTCACAAAGGTTAAATTCCAGTTTCTGTACTTTCTGGAGAACCCTGAACGGTCTTGTATGCTAAATGTAATGTTATTTGACTTTCCGTCATGTAACATTCTCAACGCAGCTATCCTTCATCATAAGTGGTTGTGGAGTACATTCTTCCACTTTTATTGGTGTCATTGGAAATTTAAATGGTCAATAATTTTCTTTGTATCCGTAAGTCCTCTTTATAATGCATTATTAACAATGTAGATTTTATTTAGACAATTTTACGAGTAGAAATGATTTTAACTGTTAATTATTTCTAAAGCGATTTGGCTTTAATTATTTAAAATAATCTCTTTAAAGCAGATAATACACGCGAACAAAATTTAGCGAATGGAGAAAATGTTTTCCAATTATTTCAAACTAGGTAAATTTACAATTAAAAATATTCACCATATGAACCGGAAACCTATTAAAATATCATAGCTAGTGAGAGATGATGTTTATAGGAAGACTTATATTTTACTTCAGACATTAAACTAAAGTAGTTTAAATAAATATAAAATGAATGATATAGTTTCATGTTTAACTAATGCAACAGTGCGTCATTTTCTACCAAGGTGCAATATAAGACTGTTGATTTACTTTGCGTTTTATGGAATTAATCAGAAAGCTGCACAATGGGCTAACTGTACTGTACTCTGCCCACCAAGGGTATCAAAACCCGGATTTTAGTTATGTTAGTCCTCAGACTTGCCGTTGTACCACTGGGGAGCAAGACACTACTGAAAGTAATTTATTGTGATATTCTTAGTTTGACACGAATAATGTAGACTAAATGGGTTCCAGAAACGAAATATCAAGGATCATTTTGGGATAACAATTAGCAACAGGGCTTCTGAATTCAAAAGTTTTTGTTATCATTCGCGCCTGAGTCTATGTATTTGAGAGGCAGTGTTGTTGCAATCATATGACATCAACAGGAAAATTGGCCTATTGTTGTTGTGTTAGTTATATTAAATCCTTGCCATGCTTTTGCAATGTGAACAAATCGATGATTTCGAACTCCAGTTTTAAATGGCACAAGTGGATGTGAGGAGTGATTCATTCCGTCTAGATGGAGTGCCGGACCGTCGGAGGTTAGTTCCAGCTAACAATTGATACCTTTCACACAGTTTGGTAGAATGAAACATTTAGGTAAAGTGTCTTACTCAAAGACACACCAGCATCACACGAGTTTGCATCGAACTCGCAACTATCCGAGTGTCAATCCAAAGCGTGAAGTCATTTAACCACACTGCCCCTTATTATGAGTCTCCTCTAAATCACTAGAACTACTACTGACTGATCATCCATTATTTATGTCCCCTATTCCACAAAATGAATATGCGTCGTTGTGAGTACTAATGTTAGATACTCCAATGCATTGTTGTTACAATCTCCCCTCACAATTTTTTTTTTACAAAACTTGTCAACCACCAGCATAAAATGAATAATAAATAATGACATAATATTTGATTTCGTTGAAATTACAAGTCAAAGATCTCGAAATAAAGTTTCGTAACAAGCAGTTTCTGTTCCAACAGGTACAAACTGGAGTTTGATTAAACGTAGTGGACACAATTTAGATAACTCATTGTGTATTTCTGCTCAAAATGAACAAATTTTCAAGTACGTCTAGTCTGACATATGATAGCTAATAAATGATACATAAAAAATATGATAATGCCCAACATTACAAATAGCACCATACATACAACAGAAATTGAAGAAACAAATATTTTAACCAATGTATTGAGAAAATTATATACCCTAAACAAATTCTAAGATCGCCTAGTGAGTTTACATACTGAAACTTTCTCATTCGTCTTAGGTAAAGAAAACAACCTTTTTTCATCAAAGCGTCTTTAGATTTTTAGACCACAAATAAAATTCTTGTGTTATATCAGAGAAATATCTTAATATGTTTGCATAAAAACCTCTTCAGTTTAACTATTCAACAAACTCTACTCTGTTTAATAATTAAAATATACAAGCTATTCTCAATTATAAGATCGCTAATTAATCTAAAAATGTTGTATAAATATTACCTATGATGATTAGGTTTATAATCAAATCATTGGCTTAGCTACCCTTTCATTCCTCTCTATTTAATAAACTATATTTCTCTATTTTCAAAGGAAAAGATTTGGAAGTAAATTTATATACATGAAAGGGTATTTGTTTTGTTTTGCTTTAAATTTCGCGCAAATCTACTCGAGAGCTATCTGTACTAGCTGTTCCTAATTTAGCAGTGTAAGACTAGAGGGAAGGCACCTAGTCATCACCACCCACCGCCAACTCTTAGGCTACTCTTTTATCAACGAATAGTGGGATTGATCGTCACGTTATAACGCCCCCACGGCTGAAAGGGCGAGCATGTTTGGTGTGACGGGAATTCGAACTTGCAATTAAAGAAAGGAAGTCCAGTTACCATACATTATTCTGTGTTGCAACATGAAAAGGATAGTCTGTGAAATTTTGTGGAATTCTTAAATAACGTAAAACCGAACTTCATAATCTGCAAAATATCATCTCAAACTTGTCTCCTCTATTTAGATGTATCATTGTAATTTGCCCCCCGCGAGTACAGCGGTACGTCTACAGATTTACAACGCTAAAATCAGGGGTACGATTCCCCTCGGTGGACTCAGCAGATAGCCCGATGTGGCTTTGTTATAAGAAAACACACATACCATAATTTTCTAACTATAGTTATAATTAACCAATATAAATTATCTTAGCCTACTTCCACGCCACGTGAAGCTAAATTATTTCATGTTAAAAGCATGTTCCATTTTATTTATCTCAATACACTAAGTTACAATATTTGTATTTTTTTTTTAATTTCGCGCAAAGCTACATGAGGGCTATGTGCGTTATCCGTTACTAATTTAGCAGCGTAAGTCTACAGAGAAGGCAGCAAGTGATCACCGCCCACCACCAACTCTTGGGTTACTCTTTTACCAAGGAATAGTGGAATTAACAGTAACACTACAACGTCCTCACGGTTGAAAATGCGAGCATGTTTGGTGTGACGGGGATTCGAACCCGCGACTCTCAAATTACTAGCTAGCGCCCTAACCACCTGGTTCAATTCCTGCTAAAAGAATGTAGCGCTATCGAAGGGATTTAATATTATAAATACAGATTATTATAATTACAATATAAATATTATTGTGTTACAAATCATTGTTTGTTTAATTTACTACTGTGTCATCATAATGTGCTTCCCTAAACATCATAAAACAGACTTGGTTGTTGATTTGATCAAATATTGGAGGTTGAGTCATCCCTTTAACATTTGACTTAATTTTAACCCACAAAAAAATGCTGGACTGCACACAATCCGAAGTTTGTTTCCTTCCAGGGCTTGACCCTCAGTGGCACAACAGTATGTCCATGGACTTACAGCGCTAGAAAACCATGGTGAGCAGATCACAGATACTCAATTGTGTAGCTTGATGCTTAAATTCAAACAAACGAACAAATTCAGAGGCAGAGTATGGCTTAGTGGTTGACATGCTCAGACTGTAAATTCGAGTGTTTAAGGTTCATAGCTCATTAACACAAAAATGTATTCAACACTGTGAACGTTAATTGTACTAAAGAGTGACAATCAAAACCCATTACTAACTCAAACAATAGTTTCAAAAGAGTTGGCGACAGGGACTATTGACTGATTGCTTCCTTGTAGTATTTTTATTCAATGATAAGGATGGTTATGCGAAATTAACACATTTTGTAGATTTGCACGAACATTCTAAAACAAACAAATTATTTTCTTCATAAATGAACACATATTTTATAAATTATATCCACAGTTTGTTATTTCATCAGCTGATGTGAAAGTGTGTTCTAATAGTTTTGATTTTAATTTTTTCGGTCAACAGGTTTTTGCACGATTAATTAATTATTTCTGATGGTTTTGTACTTGATTACCATATTGTGCCTCAAATGATATAAGGGGTGAAAAATAATTAAAAAAGAATGTGAATTAACGAATTAAATTACTCACTGTTTTATTCATATGGACATATTATAATTATATTATTGATAAATACAATCTTGATTTCAGACGTTTCCATGTTCATCCTGATTTGGCAACTACAGAATTAAGATCAGACTTTTACCATAAATTAGTACATAGAAGTCTTTAGTTCAATATCAGAATATATTAACTTGGCTGGAATGTAGTTAAAATTACTGCTGGTGAGTTCTGGCGTTTAGCAAATGCCCTTCTGGGCGATGGTTTCTGGGAGACAGTATATATATATATATATCTAATATACCATTTTGTTCTCTCTTTTAAAGGAAAATAATTTGAGAGAAATTTGGAAGAAAAAATACATCAGCCAAGCATGATTTTCACCAAGAATGTTAAGCCTATTAGTTTCCAATGCTTCATCAGTTTTTCAGCACCACAACATTACAGTTTTTCAGCTACATATAGGAATAGCAGTTCTGGCTGTTATATTCCAACCAGATAATAAATAATGGTATTCAGTGAAAGCCCTCCTGAGCAATGACAATATATGGACCCGAAATGTCATTTTTACCCAACTTTAATTTGAAATATATAGTAGAAAGTTCAATGAAAACTTGAGAAGAAACATCTGTAGTCAACTGCAATACATTAAAAGGTCGTGAATTAACAGAGAAATGGAAAATGCTTTTATACGTGGCTAAATTCAGTGACACTTTGGATGATCATTTCCACAATTGACACAACTACTATTAGGTGGTTCTTCGTGGTCAAACTAGTTTTCAGTTATTTGTTAGGCTGAAGCTGTACAGTGGAACTGCGATATGTTTAAGGACTCACAACACTAGAAACCGGGTTTCGATACCCGTATTGGGAAGAACACATAGAGCCTATTATGTGATTGACAAAACTGGTCATGCTAAGGTTCAAAACATTTCAGCTCGACTAATTAATTAATTATCAAATGAGGACAGTGTGTGAAGAAATGAAAGACTGCTGGATGCACTTGATTAAAATATCAGCTCCGCCACTTGGTCCATACAAACTCTTAAATACGTTGTTCAATGAAGATTCATTACTCAGAAATTCAATGGGATCTCATAGCCCTATGTGTCACACCCACAATATGCATAGAGAGCTTCAGATTTGCAGTTTCATTAATGTTTGTTTTACCTATTAATATAACTAAGCGATTGCCCGTGGTACCAGTGTTTATTTAGGGTGCCAGCAATTAGCTGTGCATGTTTGGTGCAACGAGTTCGTATCCTCGTTGCACCAAACATGCTCGCCCTTTCAGCCATGGGCGCGTTATAATGTGATGGTCAATCCCGCTATTTGTTGATAAAAGAGTAGCGCAAGAGTTGGCGATCGGTGGTGATAACTAGTTGCCTTCCCTCTAGTCTTACTCTGCTAAATTAAGGATGGCTAGCTCAGATAGCCTTCGTGTAGCTTTGCGTGAAATTTAAAACAGACCAAACCAACAACAAGGGAATTATCGTGGAAAATAACAACTACCATCGTTTATCAGTTTATTTATTCTTGGTAGGAACAAAATTACTCAAGTTTTACCACAGATCAGTAAAGACTCATATAAATATCAAAGGGGGTATCAGATGATGTGGACTAGAACCTTCCCATAGGCACTTGTATGTGGCGTATTACTGCTTGCTCAAATGATTTTAAAACCTTAATTAAGGCGATCAATGCAATCTACAATAAATAATTAAACAATAGAAAATTGAGTCAATCGAAGAAATTTCTCATTAGGAATTTGTTCCTCATGCGTAGTAATAGGTTTGCTTCTTCCTGTAAAACATCTTCCTAGATCTTTCGTCCAACCAAAATCCATATTTTACACATATCCTATAAGGTAATTTAACTCAGATGTGTAATAATAGGCTTACAAAATAAACATATAAAATATTTTAACAACAAAAGCCCTTTTAATACCTTATTATAGATTTAATTATTGACTTCAACCTCACGTGACAATCAAGTTGTATCTTATCGATCTGTAACTTCAAACTTATGTGTAAATCATGTCTTATCGTGTTGATCAGTGACTTCAATCTCATGTGACATTTTCGATAAACTAGAGTAACCCATATTAAATAGAAAGGACATGAGTTGGAGATACTTAAACTATCCAATCAGATTATCCCAAACCAATCAAACTAAGCATCAATAACATGATTTGTTACAACTAACCAAGAAGGTCAACTGAAGAAAATAAAATCTTCAAGAAGTTGAAATACATCAAAGAACGTCATAAAATGGGGCCATTAGGAACAGTTGTTTTTTCAAACAGTGGCACACCATGCCCCTCAATTCTTAAACCATGATTTGAAGGCAAATGAAACTGTTGGGTAGGTGGCTTTGTTGCAGCTAAATATAACAGCCTAACTGAATCTCATAGAAACATCATAAGGTACAGAGGGGTTATTAGAGACAAACATTATGAATTACTAATAATGACAGTTTTTCTAATATTGAGGTTACGTTTAAATAAGGGAAATAGGAAAATAAATAGAATAGTGACACCCTTACTATGTTAAACTGTTACAACAACGGAATTTTATCATTTTCCAAACTATTTTGTCTAATGTACAATGTATCAGTAAAACAAATATCAAATATGAACTTTAAGCACTGGTTTTAAGTTAAAATCAGATTGATAGCAACAAACGTTTACAAAATAAGCATACCTTCTCTCGCATATTTAACAGTAAAAAACAGAAACTAGTTACAAAACTTCAGATGTTTTGAAAATGAAGTAAACGGATGTAAACCTACAATACAGATATCACATATATGATATAAAGCAAACTGTATCATCTATATTAGAGTAACGTTGTGAGTTACTGGAATTTTACACACTAAATCTGATATAATGAAAACACTCATTACCCAAATAACAGTTCATTTGAAATTAAAAGTCGAGTTAAATAAAGTATATTTGTCTCTAATCTCCCCGCAGTCTCTGACACTATGTAACACAAATTTTGTTCCTGGATAGTATGTGCTATTTCTTAATTGCTTATGTTGTAAAAGTACAGAAAATAGCCATTATTCCCTTCAAACTTTGCTTTTGTGAGCTCAATAACGAAATTTAGAAATTAACCTATTTTTCTATGTAAAAATGGGCAAATTTGCACATTTGCATTTACATAAGGTCTGAATAAAACAACATATGAATCAAGATTTACATGTATTTATATTACCTTTATACAAAAATATTTATAAGTGAGTAGTATCACTAAATTTGCTATTGTAATGCAAATCACTTTCACGTATCAGCCCCCAATTATAGTCTCCCATCATGTTTTCGTTATACGCTCCCAGGTCACAAAAGCAAAGTTTGAATAGAAATAATAGGTCTTTTCCATCTACTTTAGACATAAGCAATTGGGAAATAACACTTTCTATACAGGAACAAGAAAAAGTAAAAACGATTGTTACATAGTGTAATCGGCCCGTTTACGGTATTTAAGTTAACTTTTACATGTTTTATCTGCAGTAAATACAGATATACAGTTGTAATCTGCAAAGACTCAGTGAGAACATAATCTGTAGATAAAGTAAATATTCAATGAATAATCTTAAGTGAACAGATCTTACATTAATGTGAAATATTCAAGGTAAATACTAAGCACTACAATGAAGTGACCCAAAATAAGCAATAAGACCATGATTTGGAAATGATCGATTTAATAATAAAAAGATAATTTGGGGAAAAACAAACCTAACAGCAAGAGAATATGATCTGGGAATTATCAAATATATACTGAAATAATAATCAGAAGTAAGCCTCATTGAATCAGACTGACAAATATTTTTGTTTTGTTAATTTCGTGCAAACCTACACGAGAGCTATCTGCGCTAGTCGTCTCCAATTTTTCAGGTTTCAAAATCCGGTTAAGTATCTGAATATCAGTGAACGTATTTATTTGTTATTAAGTAACTGAAAACAACAAAACAAGAACGATTCAGCTTCCAAATCCAACTTGGATCAACGATTATTTTGTAAATTTTCTCGGAATGTCTCTGAGTCACTCCTTTGTAATAATTATTAATAATTATAGTTCAATTGAGAGAATAAGTTCAGCTATACCTACAGTCCTTTATGGTATACTTTTATTTATAATGCTTTAGTAATAAACGTCATCACAAAAAAAAATAACTGAATCCGAATTTGATCCGAAATTAATTAAGTTGTGAACGAACTCATTCACAAAAAATAGAATTTTAGAAAGTAGAAAAAGTTTCAAGACTAGTAGCGCATACATCCGTGTTAGCTCAGAACATTTAAATCATTGATGTTTTGAATTGAAGACATAAACTATTTATAATAATGGAATGCATAGAAATGGTTAATTTTCATGTAATAAAGCAAACTGTATATGGAAAATAAAAAAAATATCCGAATGGTTGTTACAGTGAATAGGTTTAATTAATGGGAAAAAAGACGCTGTTTTAAGATTTAAATTTAAATCAATGTTTTTATGATGGAGGCTTAAATATACACTTTACTGCCTCCCAACGTATTAAACATTTCGAAATTTCCGTAAAAAATACATTTGTCTTACACGTACATCATTCGTGTATCAAAACAGGTTTGTTCGTTTGTTTTAAATTTCGCGTAAAGCTACACTTGTGCTATCTGTGCTAACCGTCTCTAATTTAGCAGTGTAAGACTAGAGGGAAGGCAGCTAGTCATCTCCATCTACCACCAACTCTCGGGCTACTCTTTTATCAAGAAGTAGTAGGATTGACCGTCACTTTATATCGCTACTACGGCTGAAAAGGCGAGCATGTATGGTGTGACGAGAATTCTAACCCTTGATCTTGAGATTACTAGTTGAGTGCTTTAACCACCTGGCCATGGTGGGCTCTGAAAACAAGGAAGTAGCTAATGTTGTGGTTTAAAGGTGAATTTTCAACAAATTTAATAATTGCCTTAGAAACTGTACTTTGATTAGATATAATTCCTGTGTGGTTGCCATATTTTTAAACACTTTAGTTTTTGAGTAAAAAGTGAAACAAAATATGCGGGTCCTCGAACTCAAGTTCCTCTTGGTCGTTCGGCTGTTTCCGTGACGTTTTACATCTATGACGAAATAGTTGCCAAACACGCTTCGTTGCGCACCGACCATTTTGTTCCTTTCAGTGCTGGTGTTTTATGTAAATCTATCGGTGCTTTTATCGGATTACATACTTTGTGAGACTATTTCTTGTTTTGATATTGCTATTTTATGTTTGTTTTATGATAACATGGTTTACTGCATTGCTTGTGGTTATAAAAACGGTTCGGCATCGGGCAAAAGCTTCTTTTCGTTTCCGTGCAAGGAGAAGAAATCGGCAAGGTGACAACAGTGGGTGCGGATGGTCAATAGGAAGAACTGGACACCTTAACACCATGCAAAGCTTTGTCGAGATCACTTTAAACGCTTATGTTTCGTGTCGGATCCTACTGTTTTGGATTCCGTGGGCTTCAAGCCAGGAAGGTTGAGACTGAAAAACACCATCGGCTGTAGACAGGATCGTCCACCATCTTTCCTTGTGTAGAGCTGAGGAATGATCTCAGTCTGCAGCGTACAGGTTCCACCTTTCTGAAGCCATCCCTTGCCATCACGAAAAGAACAAACTTAAAGGTATGTGTATAATATAAAGCGATAAACAATAACTAGTATAATATAATAATTTAAAAAAGTACAAGTTTTTGAAGAATGTAACTAGACATACACATTTCACATTCATGAGCGTCTTTTGCATTTGTGGCACCTGAAAGTCAGTGAAACCTTGATTTCCTAGTCTAGACAGTAGACAAATCTATCCCAAATAGAGTATATTCCAAGTTTAAAAGCTGGTAGATCATTCTGTACAATTTTTACAACATCAAGAGGCGTCACTAGAAAGAGAAATTTGTAAAATCATTAGAAAAACCATATCAGGATTAAAGTTTGAAACAGGAATTTATTCTATCAGATAAAAATGCTGATATAAAATAGTTTTATTTTAACCATCGTATTTTTGAAAAAACAACCAACTAAAATTTAATAGCTTTATAATGCAATAAGCAGAAAATTTAAGTATCATTTCTAAATATGAAAAAGTTTGAAGAATTTCATTTTTCAAATTGAACATTACAAAATAAATTGAAATAAGACTATGTCTTGAACATGTGAAGTTATCAAGTACATGTTATGTATTTAAAAAAAATGTAGGCTTTTTAAAAATAAACTCCATAACATATTTGCATAACTCATGATAATAAAATTCATCTTAACACAGTACTTTGACATTGTCATATTTAATGTAAATCTTATAAACCTCTAAATTCTGAAAATATAAGATTATATATTAAAACAACATGCTTTATGAGATTTGCATTTGATATGACAATGTCAAAGTACTGTGTTAAGATGAATTTTATTATCATGAGTTATGAAGTTTATATCTGATTTTTTACAAGTGTTGCTTATGACACAGTGCCTACTTCTGTAGAGGAAGTTGTGATTCAGTCCACTCCTGATGAGGACTGCCAAGACTCTAGAGCTGACTCATTTCAGAGTGTGTCTGTTCAGACTCTTGTAAGTAGATCATGATTGTTAGATTAAACATTCATAAGTTGCAATAACTGATGTATAATTTTATTTACATTAATTGGAATCTAACGGTGTAATAATGTTATTATTTCAATACCTAAATAAAAACCTATTGTTTTAGCCTATCCCAAGTATCCCAAGAGGGACACAGACTGGCTGGTATTCTGTTTTCAGAGGTTTATAGGTATTCCCATCTGGCTTGAAGACGTAGCTACCAAGACAGAAAATCCTCCAACAATAGATTGTGCTTGTGGTACTGATAAGTTAGTTTGAATATGAATATGACATTTTAATTTATCATTTAACAATATTCAATAGTCAGATTAGTCTTGTTAATATTATTTTGATTATTTATTATAAACTATTGCTGGTAAACAGTACATTGTTCATATACATGTAATTCTTTCACTGATTTTTGCAGAATCATCACCTGCTGCTAAGAAGTCCTCTGTATCACAAGTGACAGATGCTGATGATGTTCATATGAGTGATGATGAAGGTGCTGATCCTGACTAGAACTTGTCAGATCTGTGTCAAAAGAAACTGTTCTAGGTTCGTTCAGAGTAGGTTCGAATTGATATGGCGCTACTCAACACTGTTCAGAACACAAAGTCAAAACAGACTCCGCCTCTATTTCTCCGTATGCACTGGCCATGTTTATTTACATTCAACGCGCTGGCGTTGGCGATTTGTTTGGCAACTATTACGTCACAGTATTTTTCCTAGCGGCAAACGTAAAACCTAAAATGTTCAGATTGCTGCTCAGAAAGGGCTCTTTCTGCACCAAGTTCTATGTTTCATTTATTAGCACATATTTTTTTTGTAAAATGTGAACTTGCAAAATTAATCAGTATGAGTAGTTCTTTTGACCGCAAATTTTTCTTTGTTCTGTAAAATTCATCTTTAATATATTTTTCAGAGATTTTCTATAGAGAATTATATATTTCTTTAATGTTGTTTCTACTTGATTCTAGTCAGTTAGATAACATGTGTTAGTTTTAATGGTACTTCGATAAACAATTCAACATTATGAGGGTTAATCACGACGGTTAAAGTATTTTGAATATTTGTTTCACATACATACATATATTTAACTTCTTTTCCTTTCTAAGCGGTAAATAACACTTAACACATGGAGTAATAAAAAAACTGGAGTTATTAAGGTTATTCTCATTCTAGATTTTCAAAAATAAAATACCTTGGTATCCATGAATATATTCTACCAACTATCATTCTTAGCTAACCAAACAAAATACTTGAAATAATATCAAACAGTTAGCTAGTTACATTGTTATTCAATTAATGTAAGGTTTAGACATGGTCCAGCAATGAGAGTGATGTACTACTGAATCCGAAGTTTCATGGTTATTGCTCATTTCTACAAAAACACGTTCCACACTTTGGTACTGAAGGTACTCTGTAGAATACCTTACGAGTTGATTGTGAGTACCACTAACTAGCTGCCATCCTTCTAAGCCTGTCAGTTAAAAATTATTCTGTGCGCAGAATATCCTTTGTGTAGTGTTGCATAAAACTTCTGATACAAATAAATAACTGATATCAAGAAAAGATCCCTTCCAAAAACAATAACGATAGAGCAAATATTTATTTTTATACAAAAGAAACGTGTGTTTTGTTTAGAAACTCCTAAAACTTAATAAGTAAGTTTCTACGAAACGCATGTTTGAGAGTCTACCATTTTGTTTAAGTGCATACAATAAAAATGTCGTACTTGTAATAGTTGGCAAAAATTAAAATTTTGCTAAAATTTACAATTTTAAAGGATCACTCCAAATATTTTAAAACAAAAGACATTAAAATAAAGTGTGAAGAGTAATGTTAGAAAGTTTCAAGAAACTTGAATTTAAAATTATTGAAACGTCAGTGGTACAACTTCCTTTCTAAGAAGGAAAAAAACAACAAATACCTTTTCTGGTAACAAAGAGAGCGTGTATTGATTTATTTGACCGAGGTTAGTGACGAAGAAATCGATTCAAAGGTACGACAGTTGTTTGTCAAACTGGGTCCACCCAACAAACCTGCAGACATTTGACTTTTCTAAAGCCGACAAAAGCAGGAAATTCCCTAGTTATTACACAAGACAGCCCGTCAATGAAGAATTTTTAAAGCAACATGTGCAACAGTCGATCACGCGTAATTCAGAGTTCTCTGTTGTTGTCATTTTTTTTTCTATGAGATATTTTACTCTCTTCAAATTCTTGTCAAACGGAAAAAAAAACTATCAAAACTTTTAAGCAGACGTATATTTCAGCGGATCGTTTGAGGCAACTCAACAGTGGGTTTGGTTTTGAATTTCGCGCAAAGCTACACGAGGGCTATCTGCGCAAACTGTCCATAATTTAACAGTATAAGACTAGAGGGAAGGCACCTAGTTATCATCACCCACTGCCAACCCTTAAGGTATTCTTTATCAACGAATAGTGGGATTGACCATCACATTATAACGCCCGCACGGTTGAAAGGGCGAACATGTTTGGTGTGACGGGGATTCGAACTCGAGATCCTCAGATTACGAGTCGAGTGCCTAAACCACCTGGCCATGCCGAGTTCCTCGATAGTGGGAAGAATAATGAAAAACTCAACAGAAAATGGATCGTGTAATCGATACGGATCGCGTGACAAGAAACGAAACGTCGACAGACTGTAGTTGAACAACTTATCGGTTTCATTAGGGTTTGTGGAACTCAGAAAGTTACTCTTCGCGAAAAGTGTGCTTATAAAAAGCTTTCAGAATCCAAAAACAAAAAGTAAGTAGAATTTGTTGAACATTTGGTTATATAATAAAAAATTAATATTATATATGAATGACCACACACAAAATCAATAAGCACTGAATGAGAAACGTTACCCAGAATGAGCTAATTCAGCTGATCCTCAGCACGATCGATGCCAGAAATGCCAAGTATACACAGATTATTCTTAATTATACTTCGGATATAAGCAGTACAGAACAGATGTCTGAGATGGTGAGAAAATAACTCTGCCTCTTTAAAACAATTAGAAAATGTAAAAGCAAGAAAAATAATATACCGAAAATTTAGGACTTAAATCTCAGAGTTTTAAATTCCATACAATGTGAATATGTAGTCAATTGTTGTACTGAGTCAATGGTATTATTTGACTTTAATTAAATAATTATAAATTTACTTTTCTACTTCACCTCATCATTTGGAATTATCGCTAGAACGAGTTAGGTTTTGAGTGACACTTAACTAGAAAGCAGAATTGATACTATTCATGCATTCTAATACTGGCTGAGAAAGTTATATGATGCTCTGACTTCTGCTTCAAAAGACAAAACCCTCACAGGAGCCATTTTAACAGAGTCGCGTTTCACACTGAAAACAATTTCTGCTAAGATGATAACTTTGAAATTGTTGGCTAGCTTCTTAAACAGTATTACTTGCTCTGTCAGATCAGTTTTGCTGATTACTCTGCAAGCATAAGAAACGAAACAATTCCTTCATCGGCGAGGAAAGCCTTTTAAAGACTTTTATATATACATTGGAGTTCATATAAGAAAAGAAAACCTCTCAAATATTTTCGCGGGAACAGTAGAATCTGAAACGAAAAAAAGAAAACAGCTTCATAAGAATGTTGTGGTGAACCTATTTTTGATCGACAGAAAAACTTTAGGCCAATGTAATTCTGTAACAAAATTATCGATAAACTATTGATTCTGGGAAAGTACGGTTTGAGCAACTACGAGAACAGTTCATTGTTCATGTTTCAGTATTGCATCGCTGATTTGTCGATAACGAACACAAATGAAATGCTGGAACGTTGCATGGATCTCAAAATCAGCTTATCAGGTGGCAAAGTAACAAGTCTCATTGCGACAGATTTTGTGACAATTTTTAGGCCTTCTCATAGAGAATGACGAAAGTTACTCCCAAAAGCCTTACAAACGAACAGATTAGCATTACTTTCTAGAACATCTTTAACGAACGTAGAATTCTACTGGCTTTGCCACTCACCGTTGCTACTGAGAAAGAGAATTTTCCAAATCTTAAATTGAATAAAATATTTGTAGAATCAGAGTGTTTGGACTGATAATAATTCTGGTCGAGCATGAAATCTCCAAAAAGTGAATTTTAAGCGAGTAATATGCGAATTCGCCTCAATGAAAAGATGAATCCTAAATTTTCCATGGTGAAGAATTTTGAACTGGTCACGCGCTCACTGTTGTTGCAACATTTTCTCTGATTTGATTTGTAGTCTTGAAATAATTGAACACACGACGGCAAAGTAGATCCCTTCAGAAAATAGAAGGTTAAACTCACTTTAGTATTTTGGTTTTTTTTAAGTTAAGCACAAAGCTACACAACGAGCTATCTGTGCTCTGCCCACCAGGGTATTCAAACCCGGTTTCTAGCGTTGTCAGTCCGCAGATATACCATTGTGCCACTAGGGGGCTAACATATTGTAAAGCTTCCAATTTATCCTAGGTTGCATACACCAATCTAAGGTTTTGTATCCCAGACATGATGATAATCGAATACGTAACATATTTACTGTTGAACATTTATTTTAGTACCTACATTTGTTTCTGTATAGTTTCTTTTTTGCAAATGACGTATATTCTTGAATTGCGCGAGTTCTGTCTGTTCTCCACAGCTGTAAAAGGCTCTTGAGCGTTAAAACCAACAATATACTCGGTGTATTTATTATTATGCCTCTCGATTCCATGAAGGAACATAGAGCCGCAATCGCTTGCGGATTCATTAACAGTCTGGTATTTTAAGTGAGTAGATTGTTAGCCTACCGCACAACCCCCAAACAGAAGGAGAAACCTTAGCCGTCCCAAATTTTGCAGTGTAAGTTTAACCTAGTAAAAGTAACCAATCCTAGGTAAGGAGTGTATGTTTTTCTTACAGCAAAGCCACATCGGGTTATCTACTGAGCCCACAGAGGGGAATCAAACGTCTGATTTTAGGGTTGTAAATCCGTAACATATCGCTGTACTAGTAGGGGGAAACTTCCTAGGTAAGAGCCGAATAATAAAAGATTGAAACGTTTACTAAAAAAATTCCAAAGTGAGTTCACTATTAGAAGACAACACGACCTCAGTAATCGCCGATTTTCGGAGATAACGAGGGATAACCATATAATGTAAATGACAAAGTCGCGTGATACCTGCATCTACAAATTCAGAGAAATAAAATGTTTGCCTATGATCATCCACAAACTAGGGCTGAGAAACAAAGGTTACTCAAAAATTTCCAGAAAATCCTCATCCATTCTTTAAAGATCTCATCAATATATGAAGATAAAACACGCATAAAACTAAGAACCATTTTACAGTAAAATACATCAGTACCAAGTTGCAAATCATCATAAAAACCAAAATAAAAATCTAGTAAGGAACATAAAATCTCATGATATTGTCCCGATAAGCAATTCTGAAGCAGCTTTAGTGTATAAGCACAACTACAGAGACAAATATCTACATAATTTAACAGTTCTTCGGGATCTGGTTTAACCAACACTTCATAACTAACTTTGTGTATTCCTCCATCCCATAGAAAGTTCAAAAACTCATTCCGTAATAAAGCAAAAGTAGATTATTCCATATGTAGAATCTGAAGAGGACACTATAGTACAGAGAAACTATATCATTAACAATAAACACCAGAATCTGCAGTGATAAATATCTTTGTTGTCAAAATATTATAATACAAGTTACTCATTGACAGACATCATGCGATACATTTCAACACCATCAAGGTGAAACTGTATTTCAAGAAGCGTTAAAATTTGTGAAGAGACAACAATAGCTTCTAGTACCTCCATGTGAAGATACAACAATAGCTTCTAGTACCTCCATGTGAAGAGACAACAATAGCTTCTAATACCTCCATGTGAGGAGACAACAATAGCTTCTAGTACCTCCATGTGAAGAGACAACAATAGCTTCTAGTACCTCCATGTGAAGAGACAACAATAGCTTCTAGTACCTCCACTTCCGAGAAACTCAACTTCCTAACCACAAACCTCTGTTTTTATCATAATTAACCAAACTACCTGACGCACGACCACAAAGTTGACAAAGTATTGTGACAAGAGTTACAGGAGAGACATCACTATGTGTCAAAACTGTATCATCACAATGTTGAAATATAACACTAGTACGAGAAAATAATGTGACACCCAAAATATCGTGTCAAACAATCATGTTATGTAAAAGTTTTGCCCAAATGATGGAAAGTATCGCCGATAGAGGACACCCTGGCGAGGCTCTTGGGTAATGTTGATAGTGTCGGCAGTATAACCGCTATATTTAATAATACTAGAAATACCAGAATAACAAAGTTTCATCTATCGAAGAAAACCGATACCAAAACCACCACGCTGAAACAAAGATAACAAATAACCATATTCAACACGATCAAAAACCTTCATTTGATTAATCTTGAGCAAAACCCCACCTATCTGTTAGTTAGTTAGTTATCACCATTAGATTCCATCAAGGAACATAGGGCCGCAATCGCTTGCGGATTCTTCAACAGGTATTTAAGTGAGTAGGTTGTTAGCCCACTGCACCGAGCCGTCCCTAATTTAGTAGTGTAAGACTAGAGGGAAGGCAGCTATTCATCACCACCCACCGCCAACTCTTGGGCAACTCTTTTACCAACGAATAGTGGGATTGACCGTCACATTATAACGCCCCCACGGCTGGGAGGGCGAGCATGTTTGGCGCGAGGGGGATGCGAACTCGCGACCCTCAGATTACGAGTCGCACGCCTTACGCGCTTGTCTATGCCAGGCCCCACCTATCTGTGGTCCATCTAATAACTTCAAAAGGAAGGGCAGAGCAACTACGTTCTTACCTGGAAAATACCCAGTTTGGTCCTGTGATACGAGTCTAGAAATGATCCGAGACAATGGATTAGTCATTATTTCAGTTGAAATCTTATAATCACAATTCATTCATGATATGGGGCACTAGTTTTCTGGCAATCGTCTATCTCCTTGCTTTGGAATAAAAATAAAATCTCCATGCTGTATTCTTTTAAGTAAAAAAACTGCATGGGAAACCCTTTCACAAAATCCATTGAAAATCATCAATAAAAGAAAGTAAGAAACGTCTATAAAATTCAAAAGTGAAACCATCTTCCTCTGGAGACGTATTCACTTTAATTAAGGTGTTGCTGAGTCTCCCTAATATCGACATCACTGATATCAGCACCACACAACAGATGATCAGAATCACTTAATGTTGTTGAAACAAAAGACAAAATCTCGTCCAACGCCAAATCTTTGACACCTTCCGACTTGTAAATTGTAGAATAATATTTTTAACCGATATCCCAAGAATACCTGATGAGATTAGGGCTGCTTAATGATATTATGAAGCATTAAAGCAGATTTGTCACATGTAGAAATTTGTTTACTCTGCCAATCATATTTGACCAATTGAATTATCATTAAGAAACTTTTATAAATTATCGTAACTAATTAAGTTTAATACTCTAAATTACAGATACACATACAGACCTAGATATCATATAATATGTTACAAGTTTCAGCTAAATGATGATAGTAAATCAGGTGTAAATAATACATAGCAGCTGGTGTTTTCTGTCTAGTCCCACATGTCACAATCAACCATAATGTTTGATGGTTACTTTATTCAAGAAAGCGAAGCAACTACAGATGAAAATTAACTTATATTTATTATGTTAAAAAAACACGTAGATTCAAGAAGTCTTGATAGAAATGAATATAACCTGGGCGTTTTCGAAGGGTGGACCTCTCTTTTTCAGGGGCGAATTGGGAGTGGTGGTGTAGCCGAAGGAGTGATATATATAGAGGGAGTTTAGTGATATCATGAAGTTCATCCGGTTTTCGCGGAAATGTTTATTTCTCTACGTACTAGTTTGAGTGTCTCATTTCCAGTACAATGTAACCGATGGTGAGAATGTATGTGAAAAGGTATTAGGAATACTTTAATTTAGAAATGGCTAAATATACGTATATTTAAAACTATGCTTAGGTGTTTAAGTAAAATAAAGGTGACACCTCAAGACTGATTGAAAAAAGATATGTTATACTAATCAATTTATTAAAACAGGTAAGAAAAACTGTCTTAAACTAATATTACGTTTTAGAAAATTTAGCTTCCTTAATGACGAGAAATCCACTTGAAATAAAAATATATTCTGAAGAATGTTGGTACGGGTATTAAAACTTTAATTAAAATAAAGTACAGAACAATGTTCCGACCTTCTTACGTTATCTTCAGGTTAACAGAAAGAGTTTAATACTGACCGTTGCTGGGTGCATGTCTTAGGGATGAAATTGTAAACGAGTACTGGATTGTAGGGGGCGTTGTAGTCAGATGTTAGGATATTAATTAGTATAGGAGAAAGTGTGTTCGTCTATATTGGTTTACTTTTGGTTTTAGTTGTTGCATAAGTAAGGCTTCTTTAATTTTGCGTTGTTTATATTTGCTTCTCTACTTAGAATCTAAGTGTTTTTTTATGGTTATGTTGTATTTATTTGATTAGCAGTGTTCAAAAACGTATGAAGGTGTGTTTTTGTGTTGTTTGAATCTAATTTCCATTTTTCTGCTTGTTTCTCCAATATAGAAGTCGGGATAGTTGTTGCATTGTATTTTATAAATAATGTTGGTGGTGTGTTTGTCAGTGTAGTTTTTACATAGTATGGATTTTAGTTTTGCACCTGGTTTTTGAATAAATTTGGTGTTTACTGGAATGTTGTGCTTTGTTATAAACATTTTCCAAATGTTGGTTACTTTTTCGCTGGGCCCGGCATGGCCAAGCGTGTTAAGGCGTGCGACTCGTAATCTGAGGGTCGCGCGTTCGCATCCCCATCGCGCCAAACATGCTCGTTCTTTCAGCCGTGGGGGCGTTATAATGTGGCGATCAATCCCTCTATTCGTTGGTAAAAGAGTAGCCCAAGAGTTGGCGGTGGGTGGTGATGACTAGCTGCCTTCCCTCTAGTCTTACACTGCTAAATTAGGAACAGCTAGCACAGATAGCCCTGGAATAGCTTTGTGCGAAATTCAAAAAACAAACAAACAACCTTTTTCGCTGATACCCGGATTATGTGGTATACAGCAGTGTAAATTTAGTTTTGTAGTTTGTTGTTTCTTGGAATTTATTATTCTATGTTTATTGTTGACTATGTTGTTGGTCTAGGTGTGTGTGTGTGTACAATTTTTTTTTTTAAAGAAATTTGTTGATGTTAATGAAGTGTTGTTTTACTTTATAGACTTCTTCGTTAATTTTATCAGGTGAACATAGTTTTCTGGCTGTATTTATTTGGTTTCTTAATATATTGAGCTTTTGTTTTGTTTCATGTGTTGAGTCCCAGGGTATGTATAGTCCAGTATGGGTGATTTTTCTATGGATTTCTGTTTTGAATTGTATATCGGTTCTCGTGATCTTGAGGTTGAGAAATGCTATTTAGTTATTTTATTCGCTTTCACAGGTGAACTTAATGTTGGGGTGTATCGAGTTAACGTGGTTGATAAACTAAGTGTGTGTTCTGTAGATGTGAATCCAGCAACTGTTCATCAACATACCTGTACCAGTATAGTGGTGGGTGTGAGGCTGAATTGATCGCTTGTGATTCAATCTGTGTCATAAAAATATTGGCTAGAACTGATGGCACGGGATTCCCCATACTTAGGCCATTTATTTGAAGGGAATTTTGGTCATTGAACATAAAGTTCTATAAGTGTTGCTAATAGGTTGCTGGGAACTGTATCAATGGGTTGGAGTCTTGGATATAAAATCATAAAACTATCTTGCATGTTTCAGTAGTTGGGACTTCTGTTAAAAGGGAGGTTACATCAAAACTGGTCATTAAGGATTTATGGTTTAATTGATTAAGAATATATTTAAAGATTAAAGAGCCTTTGAGAAAGGTGTCGGTTGATGTTACATATTTAGAAAATATTCACGCTGTGTATTTACCGAGGCTGTAGATAAATTATTCATCGTCCCTACTTATAGAACAACTCAAACCAAATTTAAACCAATGTAGAGGAACACCTTTATACCTATACTAATTAATAACTTAACATCCAAATGCATTGCCCCCCTACAGTCCTGTACCTATTTACTCTCTCGTCCCTAAGACGTGTGCCAGGCAATGGTCAGTTGCAAACTCTATTTATTGACCTGAAGATCACCTAAAAAGGTCGAAATATTGTTCTCTACTTTATATAATTAAAGTTTTATTACCCATGACAGCCGACTTGAGAAAACAAATTCAACTTTCATATTTCATGAAAAAGAAGCAAAGAATAAATTCATTTTTATTTTTCTGAAAGTTTGTTTGTTTGTTTTGAATTTCGTACAAAGCTACTTGAGAGCTATCTGCACTAGCCGCCCCTAATTTAGCGGTGTGAGATTAGAAGGAAGACAGCTAGTCATCACCAACTCTTGGGCTATTCTTTTACCAACAAATAGTGGGATTGACCGTCACTTTATAACGCCCCCACGTCTGAAAGAGCGAGCACGTATGGCGCAAAGGGGATTCGAACCCACGACCCTCAGATTACGAGTCGAACGCCTTAACTCACCTGGCCATACCGGGCCATTTTCTGACAGAAATGAAACCAATGAACAGAGATCACTGTTTACAGGATCTTGGTAAATTCAGAAAGGTTAAACATTTTTTTGCAAACCAATGAGTTTCATTTATTTCTCTATCTGTTTTAGTTTTGAATCCTGTTTAACTACCGATGAGAGTAACGACGTAAATGGACCAGGTCGGTTTAAGTGTTGACCACCAGGGAGATCTTTTTTCATTGTCATTAGATGATTTATGGTTGTTGAAACGTTCTGTAAGAACTGTTTGTGTATGGTCTACATATTGATGATTGTATTTTTACACTGTACAAAATAAATGGTGTTAAACCTATATATATATATATATGGCGACAGAAAGTGTTCGTACCCTTTGTCGTGAGTAGTTATTCCTCATAACTTAAAAATTATCACGATTAGGATAATTAAAGTATAGTATATTATAAATATTATACTAACACATATTTACATACTTTTATGTGAATTTAACGACAAATAAACTGTTTATAAACAAATAACCAAACATAGAAGGGGCAGAAAGTGTTTGTGTGTCCACTTTAATGGTCAGTTGTGTAACCATTCAGGTAAATTACTTAGCGCAATCTCTCCTCATAGACCTCCATAATCGTTTGACAGTACTCAACTGGTATTTTCTTCCATTCTTCTTTACAGAAGGCCTCCAACTCTTGCAAGTTTTTCGGATGACGCTGATGAACCCTGGTCTTCAACTCATGCCAAACGTTTTCAATTGGGTTTTGATCGGGTGACTGCGAGAGCCACTCCAGAACCCTTATATGGTTCCTCTGCAACCAGGATTACACATATTTCGATGTGTGCTTCGGGTCATTGTCGTGATGGAAGATTTAACGACGTCCAAGCGTCAAGTTTCGAACATCATTCTTGATATAAGTGCCTAATATATCAACCTACTCTTCTTTTTTCATGATTCTATCGACGCGGTGAAGGCAACCTACACCAGAAGAGCTGAAGGAATCCCATAGTATGAGCCACCTCCGTGTTTAACTGTAGAAACGGTGTTCTTCGGAAAATTTCATTCCCCACTTCTTACGGAAAATGTAGCAAACGTTATTGTGGCCGAAAAGTTCGATTTTAATCTCGTCTGACAAAGAATACTCTTCCAATAGGTAAAGGGTTTATCTACATGCTTTCTTGCATACCGCAATCGTGCTTCTAAATGAACAGGCTTTAAATATGGAGTTCTACAAGGACGGCATGCTTTGAACCCATAAGAGCGTAGCATGTTCGTAACTGTAGAGGTGCTTACTTTAACTCCAGTTTCCCTTACCAGTTTCTGTATGTCATTACGTGTTAAATGAGGGCTCCTACTAACTTCTATGACAGCCTTCCTCTTGGTTCTCTCTGGAATTTTGGTGGGGCGTCCGAAACGAGGGAGGTCAGCAGTTGATCCTGTAAGCTTAAACTTGGCAATTACGCTTTGACTAGTAGATTTCGGCACATTAAGTTGTGTAGCAATACCAGAAAGAGACACACGAGACTTGTATTTTACAATAATTCGGTCTTTAAATCACTGGACAGTTGTTTCCTGTTCGCCATGATGAACAACCAAATAATGACGGAGAGGGCGCTAAATTGCCGGAAGTACATTTTTTGCTGGTTAAATTTCAATTATAATGAACCTAGTGTCTAGTTCTGGAATGGTATAATGTAGTTTATTCGCCAAAATAAACAAAATTTTTACGAGAATAACAGTTTTTTCACATGTTCTGAACTGTACGAACACTTTCTGCTCCTTCTATTTTTGGTTATTTGTTTATAAACAGTTTATTTGTCGTTTAATTTGCATAAAAAATTATGTAGATGTGTGTTAGTATGTTTATAATATAATATACTTCTATTAGCCTAATCGTGATACTTTTTTAAGTTATGAGCAAAAAAAACCACTCGGGACGCAGGGGTACGAACACTTTCTGTCGTAACTGTATATTAGTGAAAATTAATACATTTTGATAAAGTTAAGTAAACAAAATTACAAGGAAGGGCTGCATTAAAAATAGCAAACCCAAACCTCTGAATAATTATATTAGTTTGTTATAACTTAAAAAAACAAGCCGGAAAAAAATTAAACAAAAAACGCTGCACTGATGCAAAAGATACCAAGGTACAAACTATAATGTAAGATTATGAAATATACACTAGGTTTTGGAGGTAACTGAAGAGGTAGGATTCACATTGCGGTGGGGATACACCGTCTATCAGTCTTACTCTCCATTCTCTCACATAAGATATAAAAGAGTAACAATAGATATAGAAATACAAATTTGAAAAGCGAGATATTGATGACAAGCCACATCTATAACACTTTTCACTGCCTGCAGACAGATGTGGAAAGAAAAGTTAAATGAAATAATAATAAGAAGAAGAAAATAAGGTGCTATCATTTTGGGGTAAGTAAGTTAAAAACTTACCTCTTAATGTTAGCATTCCAGTCCCCAACATGGTGGAAAGGCACTAATTGACAGCACAGCAAACGAACTTCGCCAGCATGAAGCATCCCATCCAACTGTACAAACTACTATAGCTCTAAACCACCATCCATTTATTAAGTCTACTGTGACTATCGTGCTCTAAACAAGCCTTTCTATACGACAAGGAGTACATCAGCATAAAGAAGTGCCAAGTTGTTAAATGACCGTATTCTTAACTAAAAATAGTTATCAGAAAATTTAAGTAAAATTTCTCTAGCTTTTATTTCTTTATGTTTGTTACAGAATAGTTTAATAATTTTATTTAAAGATTCTTTATCAAATCCATTAACTATTCATTTTATGTATTAGTATTTCAACATTACTGATAAAATGTTGTAATTTATTGCACATTTTGCAATATCCGAATAATTGCGAAGTTGTAATACTTATAATAGAAGGATATGGTAATTACTATTTTCAATTTTTAATTTTGCTGGATAAATAGTGTTAATAACATTATTTATTTTCGGATTATTTATACTAATAAATGTACTGAAAACATAAAATACGATGAACAGTTTGGCATCTCGAATTTTGGATCTTCTGATCTGTGGCCTAACACGTTAACCAGAACACCACGTTAATTAACAACCATTAGAACGCTGATCATTTTACATTTAACATGTAATAATCGTTGCATAAAAATCAATGTAGAAACTTTATCAACCCACTACATAAATAAATGGCAAAGAGAAATTATATTAAACGTCTGTCTTTAGAATATTAAAAATAATTTTAGAGAAATACATTTTACTTTACATTATAAGGTTTGTTTTTGCAGTTAAGCACAAAGTTACACAATGAGCTTTCGGAGCACCACGGCTATCGAAACCCGTCTTCTGGTACTGTAAGCCCGCAAATATACCGCTGTGCCAGTGAGAGGGGTACTGAAAGTAAAAGTAATATATTGTACATAGAATAAAGTAGAATCATTATTAATCATAATGAACAAAGTTAAAACTAAAGCATACTAGGTTTTCATGAAATTTCAAACATCAAGTCATTTAATCTTTAACCAACTTATGTAATAAACTGAAAAAAAGTATATATATATGTATAATCAGAATTTCGTCTTCATAACTCATCACAGAACATATTTAATCTTCGCGTAATTCATATAATTAATATGGAAAAACTAGTGAACTGCTCACATTTCATCGTGTTTTATTTTGTTTTAAATGGCATTACAAACAAAACAATAGTAAAATAGCAGATTGCATCGGTCACATCGCTACAATAAGGGCGAAACAATAACAATACTTAAAAATAAATTCAACGATTACCACAACACAATTAATAAACATGTGTCTGGCCAGGACTTAACAATGCTGTCTATAAACAATATGCTATAAATAGGAATACTATTTCATATAATGGAATCAGGAAAAAGAACCAGAAAGAAAAACCTAATTCAAAAAAAAATAAAAAAAATATATAACAACAAATTCTTTCAATATTAATACTAATATCGAGTGATAAACACTGATAATTCACTAACTGTATCGTTTGATAAACTATTTTCTAAATCTATCTCTTAATAAAGTTTCTAGCAAAGTATTTATACACTGAGTATCAAGAGTGTACATCCTATGTACCCTTAAATTTACATAATCTTCCTTAATAGTGTCTGTACGTTACTGCTAGGGAAATTGTTGTCAGTTTCATAATAAATATATATTTACTCAAAATACAAATGATTAGCTGAAAGGTGAGTTAGCGTTTTAATGCAATTGGAAATTCATAGAAAATGTATTTGTTTGTTTATTTTGAATCTCGCGCAAAGCTATAAGAGGGCTATCAGCGCTAGCCGTCTCTAATTGAGCAGTGTAAGACTAGAAGGAAAGAAGCTAATTATCATCACCCACCGCCTACGTTTGTACTACTCTTCTACTAACAAATAGTTGGATAGAGCGTAACATTATAACACCCCCATAAGGAGAGCATATTTAGTGTAACTGAGATTCGAACCGACCACCTCAGATCGCGAGACGAGCACCGTGGTTACCTTGCCATACTGGGTCATACTGATAAACTAAAAATAGCGGGAAGCAATAATTGAAAGATAAGAATAAAATTAAAATATATCAGTATATAAACATGCGTATAGGTACGTACATAGTATCAAAACCAAAGAAAGCAACAGAAATATCTTCGAGTAAGTTGTGGATGTTATCACTGAAGTCATCACTGGTTGTTTTTTTTATATTTCAGAGGTGTGACAACCTTTAGCGAACGTTTGTTTAACAATGAGCGAAGCTTTGTTATAGCTTTCTTAACACAGATTCACTATTTTTTCATGTTTCGTATTTCTTCTCACACTATTAACCTTTGTTTTACAAATAAACACAAAAATAACTTCATTAATCAAGCTCATTACATCTCAAAGTAGAATAACCCTAAAAGGACTTCAGTCATAGGTCTTGACATAAGCTTTTACACTGTCTTGTGGCCAGTGATCTTGGAATTACTGACAACAAAGTTCTTAACATTGCCGTTAAAGTCAAGTTTTCTTAACATTGCCGTTAAAGTCAAGTTTTCTTTGACAAAGTGCACCAGTAGGTTGCTTCTTCGATTTCACCTTCTTCTCCATTGAATAAGAAGAGTTCTGCTACTTGAAACTATCACAGAAGCACCTGCATCCCCAGCTTATATTGAACATTTCAAAGATTTCATAAACTACAATACAGATCTCTAATGACCAAAATTCATAATGCAGCTTTAAGTAAGAAGACAAAAAACTATATCAGTGATACATCTGTTGCTGGGTGTTGATTTCAAGAAATCACAAGATTGATATTATTTGTTACACACATTCAAGATGAATGGATTGAGTAATTATATAGGTAATTATTTTCTTTCTGTTTCACAGGAAAACATTCTCCTTAACCCTGCTGCAGGTGAGTCGTAATATGAGAGTTGGTCAGAGTTCATTTAACTGACAGAATAGAGTGCAGAGTATATAGAATGATCTGGTGAGTAAACATTCCGCATCCTTACTTCTCTGAATATTTAAAAGAAGTGGTCAACGTTCTTATTTAATACTCTACTGAAAGATGACGTATTTCCTTAACCTCAGTTATCCTTAAATGAGGAAGTGAAAGCCAGTTTTCACTATTTTGTCACTGGTTTTGCCAGCCGGATGGAGCCATTGCCGACAAAGGTAAAACTTCTGGCCATGATTCACAACATTAGCATTTTGCTGCATGCATGTTGTACATTTATGGCTCACAGAACAGTATGATTTCACATGAGAATATTTATTATTGCACTTTGATTTGCTGAAGAACAGATCGTAAGTTATTTTAACTCAAATTAAACTGAATTTGCTATTGCTAAATAAATTAAACTAATATCATTGAATTTGACTGATGTTTAAAGTACAAATAAGTTAAAGTTAATTAATTTAAATAGAAAATAAAACACAAAAGAACAACTTCAGATGATACTGGTCAACAACGTGAAAACACTCAACCCACCCTTAAACTTCATTTATTTCTAACAATAAAATAAGATTAATATGACTTTTGCCTGAGAAGAAACAATCTTCTGAAGTGTAACCAATCACGGCCAAGGGAAATTCTTAGTAGCTAATCGTCTTGTCACACGTTCCTGATCATCACATAGATCATTTCACACAAACAAAATCGTGAAAGCCTTTATAACCCAGCCACAAATAGCAGGTAAGCCAATCATAACATGTCCCATCCATAAAAGACAATATCCTAATGACTACGTATTATAAGTTCATGGAAATATTTTCTTCCTCTCCAAAGACAGGAACCAAATATTTGAAAATTATCCACATACCTCTGGTTATAAGAGTGTTATTTAATGGTGGAAAACTTACCAAACACCATTTCTCCATGTGTGTTTGAAGTATTGTACATCATGAAGTTGTTTTAGTTTGTTTTACATGTATTTTCATTATTCTTATGTATAATTAAAAAAACGCAGCAGCAAAACCAACATCTAATACCGGGTCACAAATCTGTTTTGTTTGTTTTTTTTAGGTAGTGACGGAACTAAGACCCAAGTTGTTTTGTGGGTGCACCATCTGTCTGGTTTAATCTCAGCTTCCTTGGCCTAACATGCTTATAAGTAACAAAAAGCAGATGTGGATGCTCTAACCCACAACGTCCCTCATCTTTACCACATTCCGCTGTCTGCAGCTAGATGTGGGAAGATGGTTACTCATAAAACATAAACAACAGAGGAGCAGTAATAAGAAAGAAATAATAGACTACAAAACGTCAATAGGGAAGACAGCAAAACTTTCGTTGAAATTAGCATTTCATGCCCCTAATGTGATGTTTGGACTAAATGCCAAGTTATATATAGATTGCATCTGTCTTCTACTGTTCTGTTATACTTTGATGACACAACTTTACTTTATGAGGTTGCAAACCTGATTCTTGCATGAGAAGACAGTTCACAGCTAACTAGTTCACCTGATTCTAATGAATTGAACTTGCAAAGAAAATTATTCCTGACAAATCAGTTTTCATGATAAATTAACTATGGACTTGTGATATGTGACTGAACCAGACTTTTAGAATAATAAGATAGTCTGTGATAAACTAGAATTTTAACTCGTACTCAACAAATAACTAAGTTATTTTATCATAACAGGCGCGTAAGGCGTGCGACTCGTAATCCGAGGGTCGCGGGTTCGCGCCCGCGTCGCGCTAAACATGTTCGCCCCACCAGTCGTGGGGGCGTTATAATGTTACAGTCAATCCCACTATTCGTTGGTAAAAGAGTAGTTCAAGAGTTGGCGGTGGGTGGTGATGACTAGCTGCCTTCTCTCTAGTCTTACACTGCTAAATTAGGGACGGCTAGCACAGATAGCCCTCGAGTAGCTTTGTGCGAAATTCCAAACAACAACAACATTTTATCATAAAAGAATTATTATGTTGAATTCCTGCTAATTATGGTAATCATGTAATTGTTTTACAAATATTTAAAGTAAGAGCGTAGTGTATAATTAGAGAACAAGATCTTTGTTTTTTTAGGTACCTGAGAGGTCATAATAGGCTCTCAACTCAGTTTGGATGTAAACAGAAATTCAAGATAAAAATTTACCTACCAAAAGAAATATATACATAATTATTTTGAATTTCTGTAATTAAACATATATCTTTTCTCACTCGATTATCCAGTGACTCACAGGAGTATGTCATTCATATGGTTGACTTGTTTCGATTTGACAGGATGATAGGTTACGTTCTAAATCTGGCATGCTCATCATATTCCTTATCTTGTTAAGTACGATCAAATACTTAATGTGTGTGTGTGTTTGTGTTTTTCTTATAGCAAAGCCACATCGGGCTATCTGCTGAGCCCACTGACAAATACTTAATACAGAGTAAAAATGTTTTAATGGGTATTCGAGTTAATAAGCTAACCAAAACAAAATAGTATTTACATTTTTAGACCTTAAAAAAACACCATAGGTTTTAATACTTCTATAACCAAACGCAAAAAAAATAATGTTTATTTCTTTTTATTATCTTACAAATTCACTACGGCAAGTTAACTTTGTACGCTCAGTACTTGTAATATTGTTTTGTCTAAACAATTGTATGTTTAAAAAGCATGCATGATTTACTCTGTATTTAAAACTTTAATGTCTGTACTAAACCAAAATGTATTTATTTATTTTGAAAATACGTCAAAGTACAAGATCATCATGTTTAACGCTCAGTCTTCCAGTGGAAACCCATCAAGTTCAACCCTCAGTCTTCCAGTGGAAACCCATCAAGTTCAACCCTCAGTCTTCCAGTAGAAACCCATCAAGTTCAACCTTCATTCTTCCGATAGAAACCCATCAAGTTCAACCCTCAGTCTTCCAGTTAAAACCCATTATGTTCAACCCTCAGTCTTCCAATAGAAACCCATTAAGTTCAATCCTCAGTCTTCTAGTAGAAACCCATCAAATTCAACCCTCAATCTTCCAGTAGAAACCCATTCAGTTCAACCCACAGTCTCCCAGTAGGAAAAGCTACCATGTAAAACTTCTCAGTAGTACTTTTTTTAAAAGATACAACTCATAAGATAACGTGAATTAAGCTGAAATTAAAAGCCAAGGCATTTTCTGGTAGGTATGTATAAAACTACTGCGTTGATAAAGTATTAAACATTAATGTCACAACTGGTATAACATGCAATGATTTTTATTACTTGAATAATTTATATCGTTAAAATTATTATTTCTAATTTATTATCCAAGATAAATAAAATGTTTCGTAATGTTTTATTTAAAAACTATACAATATTATGCACCATTTCCTTAAATTTATTCAGGTATTTCTGAATGGATTTTTATCGAACAAAAACTAATTTATGAATATTTTATTTTGCTGCTTGATCTAATAAATATCATACCAAGTTAGCTTACTCCAAACACGTTACGGGAAAACAAAACAGTGACAAATTACTTCATATTATTGTCGAATTGTTTTATTATTTTTTTAATTTCGCGCAAAGCTACTTGAGGGCTATATGTGCTAGCCGTCCCTAATTTAGCAGTGTTAGACTAGAGAGAGAGCAACTAGTCATCACCACCCACCGCCAACTCTTGGGCTACTCTTTTACCAACGAATAGTGGAATTAACCGTCACATTATAACGCCCCTACGGCTGAAAGGGCGAGTATGTTTGGTGCGACAGGAATTCGAACCCGCGACCGTCGGATTACGCGTCGAACGCCTTAACATGCTTGGCCATGTCTAGCCTATTATTGACTTAAGTTACATAAGTTTTTAAAGTTGGTATGTTAAAATCGACACGAAGAAAAACTCCAATCTTTGAAATCCCTCACTTGAATCCATAAGAACATCACAAACTTCATCACATAACTAACAGGTATGTTTTTCCCAGTGTTCCGTACACTATACAGTTAAAACTTAATTTCTTATGAAACATTTAGATTTGTCTCGGCTCATTCTTATTGAAGCTATACAGAATAAAAACACATTAGCGAATTCAGTATTTATGTTCGGCATGGTTAACGATTTCAGCTTCACTTACTTAAAACGTTTTAGTTTATGTGTGCACGTATTGAGATCATTCATTTATAGTTTTAAACTATAGTCGAACTTTCAAGTTTCTGTTTATAAGCATGTCAAGCACTAACTCATCCACCTAACGGCCATGGATCTTACTACAGTCATGCTCATTATAGTGAGTAAAACCATCATTCACATATTATATTAATTAAGAAGTTTATTCTACGAATTTTTAAATGTGTTAAGTATTGAAACCTTGGTTTCGTGTATTATAATGAGCCGTTGTATTTAGAAAGGGTACTTATTGATTATAATTATGGTAAGTATAATATGAAAAATATACTCTTCAAAACAAGAAACGCAAAAGGGATATTTTTGTTATTTTAAAGAGAAATATATGTAATAACGTTACAAGCTCAGAGTATGTGATGTTACACATGTTAAGGCACTGATTGTCAGACCAAAATGACAATAAAAGTTGTGCACTTTGAAAACGGAGGAAAACATCGGATTTTTCGCCAAAACGCATGCGTGTCCAATAAATTGGTTTGAGAGATCTGCATGTTCTGCAAGTGCAACATGTGCAAAATCCCTATAAAAGTGACGGGTTCTCGGTTTCCATAGCTCAGTGTTAAGCCACCGACACGCAATACAGTTACGCCAAGACTGTCTGAAGCACAACGCAACAACGCCATTGGTCGCTTGGAAGCAGGCGAATCTCGATCAGATGTTGCCAGAGCTGTGAATGTCCACCCAAGAACCATCACAAGGCTATGGAATCGTCACCAACAACATGGATCAACTCGTGACCGTCCACGATCTGGCAGACCTCGTGTGACCACGCCCGCACAAGATCGCAACATCCGGTTACGTCACCTTCGGGATAGAACCACCACTGCGACGTCTACTGTCTCAACCATACCAGGGCTGCGTAGGATTTTCGATCAGACCGTACGCAACCGTCTACGAGATTCTTAGGCCCCATGTGCAACCCATCATGGTGAACGTCAACGACGTTTTTCAACATGACAACGCCCGTCCTCACACAGCCCGACTCACCACTGTCTTCTTCAGACACCACAACATCAACGTTCTTCCCTGGCCCTCCAGATCACCAGATTTAAAACCCATCGAACATCTTTGGGACGAGCTGGACCGACGTCTGCGACGGCGACAACCTCAACCGCAGACTCTACCTCAGCTTGCAGCAGCTTTGCAGGCTGGTGGACAGCCATTCCACAGGATGTGATTCGTCATCTCATCGCTTCCATGGGCAGGAGATGCCAAGCAGTTATTGATGCTCACGGGGGGGCATACTCGTTATTGACGTTGAGTGACGTTAAACTCCACCTAGTGAGCGTGGACTTCACCTTTCCAGACTTTGGATGTTCAGCAGTGAATGTGCAAAGTTTCACACATGTCATACAGAACTACCCGGAATAAACTTGTTAAAAAATGTGTCTCATATTTTGCCTTTTGCGTTTCTTTTTTTGAAAAGTATAAATTTGTATACATTTAGTTTTACTTCCACTTTTAAACTCAGAAAAATACTTTCACACTTTCTGTTTTGCACAGAGCAAAATCGCTTTAAATATTAAACCTATTACTTATAAAAAGTTTCTTTTGAAAAAATTTAACTAACTCAAGTAGGTCATACTAATATATACAGGGTGGCCCGTACGTCCCTACCCATCCATATGTTATCATGTTATATTCAATTACGCATGTATAATAAATTTGTTTCTTTTTTTTCAGAGAAATATGGCCGATGTAAGCCTATTTACACTTGAAGAGCGTATTGTGACAAGGACGTGGGTACATGAGCGCAAGAATACTGGTGACAGCACACAGATACATTGGATACATAAGATATATGGATGGGTAGGAACTTACGGGCCACCCTGTATATATTTCGTTGTAAAAATTATTTATCGTTGAACTGGTATTAGTTAACAAAAGATACATCTTTACTTTTTGTTTGAAATATTACAAGTCTCAAGTTAAGTACTTTAAAATCCTCACTTCCATGACTCTGAGCATCTGTTTAATAAACTTAAAACTCGAATAAAGAATAAAACTTAATATAAAGATTTCAAATAATATTTTTACCAAAATATATCCCGCATTGGCTCAGTGCTAATTTGAGTGCTTATAATATTAGATATTAAGGTTTGCGCTTAAATACTCAATCATACGCCACATAATAAAAATAGAACAAATGAAGTATTTTAATGCACGAGTTGTGCTTAGCCAAGCTTTTACATTAATATATATCAGAACAGTTTGTTTGAAGTTAATCTGAAACCAACAAAATGGGATATCTGTGCTGTGCTCATCACGGGTATTGAAACTTGGATTCTAGCGTTGTAAATCTGCAGATGTACTGCTGTGCCACTGAAAAACATCCGAACAGCCTTACCTGTTCTACACTGTACTGTTTTTGCCCGATTTTTTGTCACTATAAAATGTTAATGTAAAAGGGAGTTTTGCAAACACTGCAGAAAATTAAAATCCCTGTATTTGTTTATGATAATTAAAATCCATGTTCATTATTTGTTTATGAATTTTATGTTAACGTTTTTTTTTTTTTTACATGAAAAGGTTACTAAGTACTAACTTTGCAATGTACATCTGAAATGATATAAACAGAAGGCAAAATGTTCGTGTTTTTTGTTAACAGTAACAAAATTCGTAACAGTCAATGGATACTGCACTTGATGGTTTAAGGAGTCGTTTATTGTCACTTTAAAACCACCGTAAAAATTGGAGCGAAATTAATTTTAAAGCTTTGTTCGCAATATTCTTAAAGTTGCTTATCTCAATAGCTTTTATCATAAACATAGTACAATTTCATATTTATATATTTGGAGTAAACTATACCTAATGTGACACTGATGATATATGGAGTAAACCTTACTTAATGTGAAACTGACGGTTTTGTTTGTTTGTTTGTTTTTGAATTTCGCACAAAGCTACTCGAGGGCTATCTGTGCTAGCCGTCCCTAATTTAGGAGTGTAAGACTAGAGGGAAGACAGCTAGTCATCACCACCCACCGCCAACCGCCAACTCTTGGGCTACTCTTTTACCAACGAATAGTGGGATTGACCGTCACATTATAAAGCCCCACGGCTGAAAGGGCGAGCATATTTGGTGCGATCGGGATGCGAACCCGCGACCCTCAGATTACGAGTCGCACGCCTTAACACGCTTGACCATGCTGGGTCAACTGTTGTTAATTAATGGTAATGAAATCAGGGTATCTATTTGTCATTATAACTACCATCCAATCAAATGTCTGAAACAAATGTTCCATAAAATAGTCTTTCTAAAAAAAAAGTATCCTTTAGGTTACGTAAAGAAATCAAATTAATATTCTTCAAAACACTTTTAGGCTAAAAAATCTACTTTCAGTATGTTCAAGTTACATATTCATTCAGGAAACCCATAAATTCTCCATTATGATTTCAGATGGCGTTCTATTCGTAGGTATATTGTTTGCTGTAACACTTTCTTTATCCTGGCATTGAACAACAGCTGTAATAAATTAATTAACAACACAACGACAAAAATGACAAATAACAAAATTTATGGGTCGTTTCAGAATGCTCTAATTTCATCTTCAGCAAACTTTTACAATGGCATACATATAATAAAATAAATATAATATATTTAACTTTAAACATTTACACGTACAAACAAGAAGCGACAGTAAACATTTAGCATGGAATAACAAAATCTGCATTTCTAAGTACCTAAAATAGCGAAGTAGTTGAGGCATAAAAATATAAACCAGAAAAAAGGCTTTTGTTTCATTGAATTAATCACAAAGCTACCGGTGGGCTATCGGTGCTTTGCCCACCACGGGCATCCAAACTCGGTCTTTAGCGTTGTAAGTCCGCAGACATACCGCTGAGCCATTGGGGTGGCCGAAAGAAAGCTGCATCGATCTTTTCTTGATTTCTAGTAGGGTCCAGGGTATGTTTTTGGATTTCATAAAAGCCATAACAATGCATTATTCTTATATAAAATAAGTAATTGCTTTTGAGTAATGCAGTTATAAACATGATCACATCATAAAACGACTGCAGTGCTACGTAATGTATTTCCAAGAATAAAATAGTGTTGTCTTTCGAATACACAAAAAAAGATAAAAATTTTAAAAAATTTGCCGTGTTTCTGATTCTCTTATAATTTCTCAATGTGATAATTTTATCATTTTATTAAAAAAAAGTGTCTACAAATTTATGAGTTGCCTCCTAGTGGTTAAGCAGCAAATCAGTAGGCTTATAACGCTAAAAAACGGTTTTCAATACCCGTCGTAAGCACAGTACAAATAGCCCATTGTGTAGCTTTGTGCTTAACAATAAGCAAACAAACATTGGTGATTCCAAACTAGGCTTAAAGCATTTATAATGTTACATTTACACGTGTACCACGAATCGAGAAGATGTGATATGAGAAAACTGTGAGTGTTTTTACTTTAAAAAATACCCCAAAATGAAAATAAAATAAAAAACTCTAAACTTTTGCACAAACTCACTAAAGGATGAAAACAGTACCTTACCTTCGACAAACCTTTAATTACATTCTATCGACCTTACAAAGATAGGTTGCAGATAATAATTTATAAATTAAAATATTGGGCTAATAACTGGAATAAGTAGATTTAACACACAACAGCAGGCTCGCAACACTTATGAGAAACCCTAACTAAAATAATGAATGTTTAGGTATTTACGGAAGCCAGTGTTAAAATTAGGGTTTTATATCGCATTCGAATATTCCTCGTCGGGTGCATTCTAAAAACATATACTTTTAGATATTTTTTCTGTTATCTAATAAAATATTTAACAAATTAAAAACATTAAAAAAGCCACTTTTTGTTCGCCCCTGTAAATATTAAGATTATTTCGAACACTATATTTTTCATATAGTGCCAGGCAGAACATGGCCAGGTGGTTATGGTGTATCCCCTTCACACCAAAAGATGTATGTCCTTTCACTCGTGAAGACGTTACAATCCCACTATTTGTTGGCAAAAGAATAACCCGAGAGTTGGCGGTGGATGGTGATGACTAGCTGCCTTCCTTCTAGTCTTACACTGCTAAATTAGGGACGGCTAGCGCAGATAGCCCTCCTGTAGCCTTGCGCGTAATTAAAGAACAACAACAAAGAAACGACAAACAAACATGTAGTGCTTAGAGATATTCAAGAAATACAATAGTATATAATAATAGTGTTTTAACAACACTGTATTTCTCTATATCCTTTGTCATTTTTATTTATTCATTTTATTATGGCTCTTGACAAAATTTTCATTGTTAAACAACAATAATTTGCTCATAATGTTCTAAAAACACGTAGGTCCAAGAAGTCTTCATAAGAATGAAATAGAAACCCTGTAACCCGAGCGGTTTCGAAAGGTGGACCTTTCTTCTTCAGAGGCAAACTATTTCACTTTTATCAAGAATAATCTATTTAACTGTTTCGTGTTATTTATTGTGCTAAACATCAAATCAATGACCTTGATACATATGTTTTAATACCTTGTCAAGAATACTGCTTAGTTGTTTAAGCTTATTTATGTCCGGCATGTCCAGGAGGTTAGGGCGCTGGATTAGCAATGTGACGGTCGCGGTTTCGAATCCCCGTCCCTCCAAACAAGTTCGCCCTTTCAACCTTTGTGGCGTTATAATTTGACTGTCAATCCCACTGAATGGTAAACAGTAGCCCAAGAGTCGTCTGAGGGTGTTTGTGACTAAATACCTTCTCTGTAGTCTTTCACTGCTAAATTAGATGGCCCGGCATGGACAAGCATGTTAAGGCGTGCGACTTCTAATCTGAGGGTCGCGGGTTCGCATACCCGTCGCGCCAAACATGCTCGACCTTTCAGCCGTGGGGCGTTATAATGTTACGGTCAATCCCACTATTCGTTGGTAAAAAAGTAGTCCAAGAGTTGGCGGTAGGTGGTGATGACTAGCTGCCTTCCCTCTAATCTTACACTGCTAAATTAAGGACGGCTAGCACAGATAGCCCTCGAGTAGCTTTGTGCGAAATTCAAAAAAACAAAGCAAACAAACAAACTGCTAAATTAGAAACGACTAGTGAAGATAACCTCGTATAACTTTGCGCAGTTTTCAAACAAACCAATTTATCTGACAGATTATTAAAATCATGACAATCACTTGTAATTTATGCTAATTAGGCCTTTTATAAATATTGCATCAAAACGTAGGACAACATTTACAGTTGATACTGACACTTATTATGATTTAAAGTGCTGTTCGACTTTATTTTTCATATTATCACATAATCTTGACAATGTTAGTAGTTCTGTTTAACATGCTTTTGTTTTTTACAGGTTTGGCTTTAACAAACACGCGACTGTAAATATAATATTTCGGTCCACATTACGAACACAGAATTCTTTGTCTACAAGTACGGCAGAATGCAAATTTTTTTTATCTAATGGTTATGACAAGGAGAAGAACTCTGTTAGAAGAAATGCTAACCTGCAGCTTGTTTATAGTAAACAGAACATTATAAAATATGAAAGAATATTGTTATTTAATAATTCCTTCAGACTTGGACAAAACAGATTATGTTATACTAGTAGAAACTGTTTGAACACGGAAAGATAAGTATTAGGCGTTGCCACTTGTGGTTTAATTAAAAGAATCCAGGCGATTCCATCCTCGAGATAAGCTTCAACACAATTTAATTTGATAGAAGTGAGATTGAAGACGGAAAAATAATCAAATTAATGGCATATTTATATTTTCCCAAGGTTTCTCTCTTTAATCTGTGCCAATGTGCTTCTAATTAATACGAAATGGAAGAAATTAACAAATCATCCCAAACGTTTCAAGTTTCACGTACTTAATGAATCTAATTAAAGTAGGAAGGTTTCTACTTTAATTAAACTTAAACATGTAAGATTTGATCAGTCTTTGGGTAAGTGCTAAAAGTATTTCATATTTTAAACATAAAAAACGAACTTGCCGATTCAAAAAGATACTATTTATAATCTATAAATGATAATAAGAAAAAAATATATAACGTATATTATACGATCATTGTATAGAACGTAAGTGCACGTTTACCTTTTCATGTAAAACTGAACAACTTGAAGTGTGAAACTTAATTACGTGGATCAGTACCAGCTGCTGATTAATAAAGCTCTTTTCACTCAAATAATATAAATATTATTAAGTATTTGCAGCAGAATGAAGTTATTAGTTATTTAATATAATAAAGTATATTTTTGTCATTATATAATACAACGTTTTTTAACTTGATATTCACAATTATAGTATAATTAATAGGCAATTTATGACTCAGTAGGAGATAATATAACTATTTGGTAGGCGGTGAAGTAGCCCATCAGATCCGGAAATCTGGACACGTAAGAGTGAGGTACCTGGTTGTGTAGCACATGATCCAAGAACAACTTTGTGATGCTATTTTCTTCAATCCGTGTACCCCCCGCTTGTACAGCGGTATGTCTCCGGATTTACAACGCTAAAATCAGGGTTCGATTCCCCTCGGTGGGCTGAGTAGATAGCCCTTTGTAGCTTTGCTATAAGAAATACACACACATACACATTCAATCCGTGTAGTAGTTACGGTGTTTCTAACGTACCAAAGTGCACAACCCGCACGTTATGGTCGTGCTGTTTCACCATAATTGTATTACTCCTCTCTCTTATCCTTGTGATGTTCTTGCATTTGCTCAAAAATACCTTCGTATTATTGGTTTCTAACTTAAGCTTAAGTCTTCCAGATCTTCCTTATTGTAGAGACTCGCACAACGCCAGGTCAACTTCCCCACTTGAAGGTAAGTCTACAGATACATCCACAAGATTACCACTCCTGTTCACAGATGTTGGGAGATTTACAACATCTCCTCCATTGAACCTTCTCTGACCTCTCTTATGGGTAACTTTTTAAACAATTAATTTGTAATCATGATCGCGTTCATACATGCTACACTCGTGATAACTCGGACATTTTGCTACTTTAAACTCGAGAGTTAACTTTAAACCCAACACCGGTCCGGCATTACCAGGTGAGTTATGGCGTTCGAATCTCCGTCGCACAAAATATGCTCGCCCTTTCAGCCATGGGGCGTTATAATGTTACAGTCAATCCCACTACTCGATGGTAAATGAGTAGCCCTAGATTTGACGATCAGTGGTGATAACTAGCTGTATTCCCTCTAGTCTTAGACTGCAAAATTAGGGACGTCTAGCGCAGATAGCGTCGTGTAGCTTTGCGCGAAATTCAAAAACAAACAAACCAAGAGAGTCTATTAAGCTTGAAGGGTATAGTTCTAAATAACATGTACATAAATTACCCAAGTTGACACTAAACAATGCGATTAAAAGAGGTAAAATAAAGCAGTATTATACAACTACCCGCGACTCGAAAAACATGTGTAACGGTTTTCATACCCTTCATTTGAATTCACCTTATTCTATCATTTTCGAGCACTACATTCAAACTACATTTTTTGCACGCATTGCGTAACAGGTCTATAAATCTTGGTTTATTTGAAAAAAAAAATTTAACGATCAGACAAACAAACTGAACTAAACATAACTTTATTTAATAACATTACAAATAAGGTAAAGAATACAGCAGAGTAATTGTATTTATAATGATGTACAGAGTATAATACAATTACGATTTTTCGGCGTATTGTGAGTTAAAAAAAGAAACTCACAAAAACGAAGAATAAAACTCGTAAAAATAAAAACGTAGGTAAAAGTTCTTTATAGCATATGAGAAATGAACCTAAGCAAAACTGTTGCAAAGTAAAGTAATGGCAAAGTTGTAATGAAGTCAAACTTAGCTTCCTACACAGAGACGTCTGAATTCGTGTTTATAAGTAAGCATATGGTTTGAGCTAACTGCGAATACGTATTTATTTTTAACTTAAATAGGTTGAAAAAGCCCATAGAAAGTGTATTTAGCGTAGTCTTTTCTCTTTGTTTTAGGAAATTGCACGCGTTTCAAGTATCGTTAGTGTCAAATACTTTGCAAATAAAAAATGCAAATTGAGATCTCAGCCAGTTGCCTATGGTGACCAGGACATTGAGCCATCGCATACCGTACTGGAAGCAACAAAACGTATAACTAGGGATCAAGATGATTCTGAGCATAATTTTTAACAATATGAGATTTGTAGCATTTCTTCAAAAAATTTGCGATAAAACGGTGCAAAATAATTGTACTAATGATAATATTGAACAGCATTAATATTTTAACAAACCTTTGGGAGTGGAACACCTTATCTCGCAAAACATAACATTTATTTTTAATTATCATTATGTGTACATGTTTGTTCCTATTTTAAATGTTATCTTCGACTACATGTTCTGGTACATCATATTCATCTATACTTGTTTATCATGTCAAGCTAATTACTCCTTCCAAGAAACTGTAAGAACGTACCACCTTCTCACTGACTACTTTCATCTATCTACTAGACTTTCGCATACGGTATATTCACGGATCAATCAAAATGTCAGCCGATCTATTCTTGATAATTTTTTACTTCCTCACAATATGTTAACCCTTGTGAATCATTTATTAAATTTCCACATCAAGGTTCTTCCACCTGGTGATCATAATGACTTTTTTCTACCAAATGTACTTAGTTATGTTTATCCATAGAGTTGTTACACTGACATAATCAGAAAATCAATGCAACAACTCTATGAATAAGCATATGATATGCTACATAACTCAGCTATATGATAACTTTTTAACAATGGTATTTCTCCTTGTCTACAATAAGTTTTTGTATTATTTATAACCATATCGTTTTATTCGTGCCTTCTTACCCATCACTTATATTGTTCATGCTTCAGTTTTCATACATTAGTTGCATAGTTGGCCTAATAGTTGGTGTAACACTCAAATGCCAGGTGGGTTAAAGCACTCGACTCGTAATCTGAGGGTCGTGGGTTCGAATCCCCTTCGCACCAAACATGCTCGCCCTTTCAGCCGTGGAGGCGTTATAATGTGACAGTCAATCCCACTATTCGTTGGTAAAAGAGTAGCCCAAAAGTTGGAGGTGGGTGGTGATGATTAGCTGCCTTCCCGCTAATCTTACACTGCTAAATTAGGGACGGCTAACACAGATAGCCCTCGTGTAGCTTTGCGCGAAATTCAAACAAACAAAAGCGATAAGAAATAAAAAAACACTTATAAAGGTGATTAATAAATTAGAAACCTATTGAGAAATCAGGATTCGATACCAGTGAGGGCACAATAAAAATACTTCATTTTGTAGTTTTGCTTTTAGCGATAAATAAACACTCAGCCACTCATTAAGTTTTCTTCTTTTACAATTATAAGTTAAATAATGAAATATCTCAACCAACATAAAATATGGTTCAGGAAATAAAACTGCTTATTTCAAAAAAGATTTTTTAATTCCAAGACGAGAAAATTGACTAGCTTTAGCCTTTCCATTTTGATAAGTAGGAACTATCATAGCGTAAATACTGTCAAGTGAGCTTAACAGTGTCTATTAATGCTAAGGTCTTTATAAAGGCAAACAAATTAATGGCTTACATTTTATAATGGTTTTACATATTCCGAAGATCGACCTTCCTTCCATTTCCTCTTAATAGTTACATCACCCCATCAAAGCGTGAGTAAATAATATAGATAGTTGTGAGAGAAAATTCATATCGCATGTGAAAGGTTAATTTATAATCAGTTATAGATGTTAATCAACTAACAAAACTGTAGGATCAGCTAGAGTGCTTTATATAGCTATTCATTTGTGGTGCGTTACTTTGTTACATGTTTCTAGTTAACTAATTAACTTAGATATCTTAAAGATTTTATTCACCATTATTACACATGTGCTATGTAATAGGTTTGTTAGGAAATACGAGAGTACGCTCACATTAAGGAAGTAGAAATTCTTAACGAAGCAGTACACTCTCTGTTATGGCTGTTAAAAACGTTTTCATGAAAAATGCTCAGAGTGCCTAGTTGTTGCTCTTAATGTAGCACTTTTAAATTCAACTCTCAAAATATCAGACGTGTCAACTGCCGCACTTTGGAGCTAACGTTATTAAAACAATATCTTCTAATTAAGTTTGAGAAGCTGATCAGAAAGAATTCCATTACTCTTTGCTTGAAATGAAGATAGTCGTAAGTTTAATACGAGTCACTAGTTGTGGGTGATACAAAGGTTAAATATGTTATAACAAAACCAATTTGGAGCCTTACCATATCGTTGAGGGCCATGATGTCACGTTTGTACTCACTCTGTTTGAGAATTATGGCCTTATTTTAATTTCTATTGCGGAACGTTTTGTGGTAGAGTTGTGAAGTCAAAAAGCAAATCACATCTCCGTACTGTCTTTCCGTAATCCACCTATCGCCCCCCTCCAGTAGCACAACGGTACATCTACAGACTCACAACGTTAAAATCCGAGTTTTGATACCCGTAGTGGACAGAGCACAGATATTCCATTATGTTGCTTCCGATTACCTACAAAGAAAGAAACCATAATCCATCTAGTGTACCGAAACTAAGTTCTCTAACATCTGTTTAAACAGTTCGATCATACAAATATCCATACGAACTGCATACAACTTGTCCGGTATGTGTTTATATGGAATATCATGAAAACCTGACATACGAGCACAGTTGACACTTAAACTAAGGTATTTCATATAGTGAACGAAAGCTTTTTTTTTAGTTTAGAAGTTAGTAAAACATAGAAATTTGTTGAATTCTAAAGGACTTAACAAACTCGAAAAAACTTGGGTGAGTAAAGCAATTATTTTGTTGTGCGTCCGTGATTTCCTTTAGCACTTTAGAAAGTGCCTTATCTTATAAATATTGTATTAAAATAAAGATTGATGTACAATAGAGTAATATAATTATAAGCCTTTTTATAATATGAGGTCATTCCAACACTCTATCAATATTCGCCATCACAATCATTCTATATCACACAAGGATAATAAAATAGTTATCTACTCGCATTTCTTCAATGATATTTAAAATCGTTAAAAAATATACTTATACATTTGGTTTTGCTTCTAGAAGCCATATCACTATTTGTTGAGAAATCTTTCAAATGGATGTTGATGTTAAATGTTTGTTTGTTTAGAATTTCGTGCAAAGCTACCCGAGGGCTATCTGCGCTAGCCGTCCCTAATTTACCAGTTACTGCCAATTCATGAGCTACTTTTTTACCAACTAATTCTAAAACCATCTACTCGTAGTTGAAGTTTTACAACTGGCAGATATTTCAGTCTGTCCAACTTAGTTCCATTTGCTCTTGTGAGAATGTTGACCGAACATTATAACGCTCCCACGGCTGAAAGGGCGAGCATGTTTGGTGCAACAGGTTAAAATAACCTGTAAAAATATATATTAAGTGTTAACGTTAATTATCTTTATTTATTAAAATGCAAAAAAAAGAAGAGTATTCCCCGTTAGTCATGAAAGCAGAAAAAGTTCACCGGGATAACATTTAGTCATGTGCCTGAAGGTGTAATGCAAACATGTAACCATGAAAATAACGGGTAACAACACAAAGGTTAACACCTACGATATGTAAGATGTTGACAACACAAAGGTTAACACCTACGATATGTAAGATGTTGACTATACTTGAAGAAAAAAAACATCGTTTAAAGTAATAAAAATAAACATGAAGTCAACCAGTCTTTCCATTTATCATTTGTCACTGATTTATAACACCTCTTTCGGGAAATGAAAATCTGCCTCTAATTAGTTTCCTTAGACAAGGATCAAATCGAGACAAAAGAAACGCTTTTCTGGTGAATAATTCAGAAAAAAAAAATACACTAGTATGCTACACATTTTTTAAATTTTGTATAAATATAGGTTTACCATGCTAACTAAAAGACTATTAAAAAAACCAATATAATAATTTCAGCATAGTTTTAATTAATACGAATTCCGAGTAATCTTTATCCATCAGAAAGATGAGTGAACAGAATTCCCAAGATAATAAAGTTTATCACCATCATTTAACAAGCCGATATGGAGTTCTATGGATATTTCACCAAAATCCACTGAATTAATTTGGACAACTATAATATAGGAAACTAAACAATGAGAGTTAATCTTATACTTACTAAATCCTTTTTTTTACATTTTTTGTTTGTTTTGAGGTAAACACAAAGATACACAATGGGCTATTTGTGCTCAATCCACCACGGGCATCGAAACCGATTTTCAGCGTTGTAAGTCCGCAGACTTGCCGCTGTGCCACTAGGGGACTTTACTTCTGTTAATTAAATGACCGTGTCTACAGTTTTGTTTAAAAATATTAAACTTGATATTTTGTTGATCTTGGATAGGGTCACATCAAGTTTTATATAAAATCCTATGTCGCATCTCATACAGAGTCAAACTGCTGTTGCGAGGAGTTTCCAGTGATAGCTCGTTTCTTCAAACATTTCACTTGCATCCTCTTTGCAAAGTGAAACATTATCAGTTCTGTAATAATGGAGTAAATCGTTTGTCTTTATTACTACAAGTTGTTCAAGACATGTCAAGTTCATCTTGTTAGAACTACTTGTCAGCAAGTGTTCCCAAGAACAGATTGTGCCACAAAACAAATCTAGCCGTTCACTGAAGCCTATAAAACAACAACAGTTTATAAGTCTATCTAATGGTTTAACGTCCTCTGAATATTATTCTTCATGAAACTAAAGAAAATCATTGACTAGAGAAGGAATCAATTTAAAACCCATTGCTACACAATCATTTTGGTCGTAGAGATTACCATTGAACAAAATTAGTATTCCATAAGTTAGAAACTTAATGTCATCAGAAATACAGACAGAATTTCATAAAGTATTAAGACTCTACTAACATCAGTTTCTTCTTCTAAAGGAATGTTAGTATACAAGGATTCAACGTTAAAACTAGTACAATCAGTCTTGTCATTAATATTTTTCTTCTGCACCAGAAACCTCACAACCGTCTTCCAAGGTATATACAGTAAATTAATTCTAAAATCATCTACACGTAGTTGAAGCTTTACAACTAGCAGATATTTCAGTCTGTCCAACTTAGTTCCATTTGTTCTTGTTAGAATGTTGACTTCTTCAACGGAAACCGGAGTGTTGTAGACCTTCCCATCTAGTATCAGGGCACATGGATAGCAACATATCTACTTTCCTGGTGAACAGCTTTTAAGTTAACTGACAAACTTGTTGTAGCATAACTCCGAAAGTTGGATAACTTGTTGTAGCATAACTCCGAAAGTTGGATAACTTGTTGTAGCATAACTCCGAAAGTTGGATGACTTGTTGTAGCATAACTCCGAAAGTTGGATGACTTGTTGTAGCATAACTCCGAAAGTTGGATAACTTGTTGTAGCATAACTCCGAAAGTTGGATGACTTGTTGTAGCATAACTCCGAAAGTTGGATGACTTGTTGTAGCATAACTCCGAAAGTTGGATGAAACAGAAAAGTACATTATATTTCTTGAATACCAGCGAAGATAGTTTGTATCACTTTAACACAATTAGCTGCATTATCCAGAGAGTGTATATTGTAATGTACAAGAACACTATGAGATTTAACCCCTTAATTCCTTTTAACAGTTATCGTTCTTGCCTTTTACGTTGACTCCATTGTCATACCTCTGACTTCTTGATGTTTTCACAAGCTGGCTCATAACACTTCAGCTATACAAACGCCAGTTTTGTCTTTCAACGGAAAAATTCCAAAAAAGCGTCTTTCCACATTAAACTGACTTCACCAGCTTCATTCGCTAATGTCGCAACAGCTATGACAAACCAAATAGTTCGTCTCATCTTTTCTGTGTAACTTGTGTCTTAAGTAAACTGCAGCACAATCGATTAATACTTAGCAGGAATCAAATTACAAACCTGGATCTTACTGAAAGGCAACTGATTCAGCTAATTCTGGGTAGCCTTTCCTAAATAGCTTTTGTGAATATCTTGCGTGATAACGCTTTTAGTGTGTCTATATGGCAAGTTAAAAACATAGTTTAATACTTTTTACAAAGTTTTAAAATATGAAGAAAGAATAGGCGCAGCACTTGAATTTATTTTAGGCAGGATTAGAATCTATGAGACGTTTTATTTTTCCTTTTCATGACTTATATCTTTATGCACTAACAATACCAAGGATAAAGATGTAACATTAAACAGTCGCTAAAGGCACTTATGTTCGAGGACGTGTTTTACTACTAGTGGTTATGAAACAGAGCTTCAAAAGAAGAAATGGGATAATTACGACTACATAGTGGTTAAACACCATTTCGCATGTCTTATTAATTTTCGTTGATTTGATGGTTTTTTGAGGATTTGTTCAGGTACCGAAAAATGAAAAATCCACAATACGTTGTTATTGTTTTCTATGCCAAAACAATGTTGAACAACAAACAACTACACATTTCTCAAAAAACATTTTCTCTATGCACTTTATGAACTCTGAAATATTTTACTTTACGCAGAAATATGTAGATGTTCGACTTAATCTTTTCAAGTGGCTATCCAGGCTACCAGCGGTTTTACAAACAGTTAGTAAGTGCAGTTAAATGACCAATTTATCGTTAGTAAAATGCATTATTAGAGAAAACTAAAATGAAGAATGAAAAGTTGTACAAAGTAGTTCATTTTTGGGCATTTCTCTAAAGGGTATACATTGTACTTGTAGATTTTGAACTTTTGGTACTTCAACTTCGAACTTTGTGTCTCTCATTTCAGATATCATGTATCTGGTTTACTCAAGGTTACGGATGATGTTAGTTAGTCTACGAAATAACTCCAGTTACTCTGGGAAAATCGTAATTTTACTTCTTCAACTTCTCATCTTCAGTGGATGAGATAAACCAGAAAATGTGAACTAGAAGAACAGTCTACCTCCTTGGTGCCCCATGTACATCAATAAATATTAAATACATCACATGTAGTTAGAATTTAGACCTCATCAATCATCCCACTAATCTGACACCAGACACTTTTTTTCCTTGTCGAACTTCATTACCATGAAAAACATTTTCAGGCTTATATGACATCGTCCATGGAGCTCAAGAACTTAGTAACTTTAAACAATATATCTTTTTTTTTTGGGTGTCCGAGGTTCAATATCTTGGAGTAGTGCAATGTATATATATATATATATAAAGTTTCAAGTAAACTCTATATTTGTAAATTTGAAACGTAGCTGTCTAGTATAAACAAAGATTACAAGTATAACCAAAGATTTTTGTTATTGATATTGGTTGCCTAGGAATTTTTCAAATAAATAACATTAACGGATAACTGTATAACACACAAGTTATCTTTGTCGCACGAAAAACAAAGAGTAGTTCTCAAAGAGAAGGGTAAGAACAAAATAAATCATTGTAGTGAAAGTAAAATGATGGCATCTGTTAAAACATACCAAACTATCCACAAATCAGGATAGCGAGTAAATACTATGTGGGGCATAAATATTAGTGGGTAATAATTATGTTTTATGTCTATTAGTACGGTCATAGCTACTAAATATAATAATATCTGCGTTCATTTACAATTCAACGTATGTATCCACTTCACTGGGGATGAGTTGTTAGTAATAATCAAATGGTCCCTAAACAGTAAGATATACCACCTTCTTCCAATGATGTATCGATGTTCATTTGATGTAATTATAAAATACTGCCTGAGTCTAAGATGTAGCTCACAGAAGTATCTTATTTTCTTTTATGTGCAGACGTGTAGTTGTCAAAACTAATTACATTGATATTTAAGATCGCTAAAACCATCAAACTCTTCTTAAGATATGAGAACTCAGGATTAACACTTAAACTAATGTAATAATTGGTTTCTTTTTACGACTTCTGGATAAATATTCACAACGTACCTTTACAGCACTACTTCACAAGTCAAATTCAACGCACTGGTTTCTAGTCCACTCACATAAAGTTATTCACATCACTATATTTAAACCTATTCCCAATTTAAACAAAAAAGCAGTAGATTCCTCCAAAATAAAAATGTTTATTTCAAAGAGCTGTTTACCTCCTGTATATAGCACAGAGTAAATAAATCAAATAATCAAATATCTATTCAATTTATGCAATGTATATTGTATTAATAACAAATTAAATTGTTTTCTACATTTTTAGACAAAGCGCTAATTACCCTTGAACTAGGAAAACCCATTTCTATAGCCTCTTATCCATTTACATACAACACAAAAATCTGTATCTCTGTGTTTATATGCTATCCAGCTACTCCAAGATTGCTGGATCAATTCACACCAAACTTTGGGGACTTATGTTCTTGAGTAAGAAACATGTTAATGGAGAGTTGATAACCCTCTCCACCCCTGGGGTTGTTATTTCTGATCATCTATTACCCTTGACACAAAATATTTTTAACTATGTTTATAAGTGGCGCTCGCGTCATAAAATAAATAAAGTCCATATTAAATGTTTCTAAAAACAATATTCACAATGTGAGGGGAGGCCACACAAATGTTTTATATACCTCAGAGAATGAGGCAGAACTCTCTGTGAAAGAATACAATGAAAAAGGATGGCTGCCACAATTAAAATTTCTGCTCCAACGGCTACCATGAAACTGATATGAATAAATGCTTCTTGAGTTACACCCTTTTATAACTCTAACCCCTGATCTTTCAACTTGAGCCTGACACAATTCTGTGACCAATGTCCGTCTATTAATTAAACATGTAAAACACTGTGCAAGGAAATTAATAGCTAGGTGTTGAATAGGTGTTGAAAGCACCCCTATCGCCTACACTCTTATCAGTACCTCATTCTACAAAATAACACTTGCTATCGCACAGTATATACCACGTTTTAAATATTCACGTCAGAATCATGATTTCATACAGATCAAAACAGTTGTCATCGAGTTCTTGTCATTTAACATGTCTTAAAGAACAGAAGAAAACAGCATGGTTAAGGGTGTCCCAAAAATTCCAACTAAGTGGATTTGGTTAATAATTATTATTTGTAATAATTTACTGTAAAATGTATCGTTTCCCAAAAGGGCTAGCGCATTGAAAGAGAAAACAGTTTGTTTATATACAAACATTAATATTCGATACACCAGTTGATTAAGTATAATAAGCCAAAAAGTCTAATTAATGTTAACAAATTAATATTTTATTGGTGTAACTTATGTACAAAAATTAGAAAGAGCTACAATCTATTTTTTAGCTTCCCTTAAAAATAGTCAAGTTCGAACCAGAATCAAATTAAAAACAGTTTTTAGTAAAATCGAATATAGGAAAGCTCATAACATAAATACTTCTATTTCACTGGTGTTTAATATTTTTAGTAAAAAATTCACTGAAAAGACTGGTTGGATACCGAACGTTAGAAGATTTGTTTGTTTTGAATTTCTCGTAAAGCTACACGAGAGCTATCTGCGCTAGCCGTCCCTAATTTAACAGTGTAAGAGTAGAGGGAAGGTAGCTAGTTTTACTTCAATTTTTACTTAAGGAAAGTAACGATATGATAGAGGTTCTTAAAATAACTTCACCTGTCTGATGTACGTTTTCTTTGTAAAGGTCAGCTCTGAGATAAAACAAATAACCATAAGGTTAATACTTATCTCACAGAAACTCAATAAGAAAACTGATTTTGGTTTTTAAAGAAAACGATTCGATATCTCCTAGACAATGAAGTTTGATTAATAGTGTTGTAATGTATCAAAAATACTTTTTGCATCATTTAATAATGTGAGAATTATGAGTTAATAGAAATTAAAGCAAATGTCATCAAATGTTTCAACATGACTTAGGGTAAAGTAAGGAAGAAGTAAACTTTAAACACCTAGTCGTTCAATTACAAACTACATTTCGTCAATCAAAATAGTATTGGCGTATATATTCTATAAAAACTACCTTTCACATATCTATGGCCCTGCATGGCCAGGAGGATTAAGGCGTTCGACGCGGGTTCGAATACCCGTCGCACCAAACATGCTCGCCCTTTCAGCTGTATGGGCATTATAATATGACAATCAATCCCACTATTCATTGGTAAAAGAGCAGCCCAAGAGTTGATGATGTGGGGTAATGACTAGCTGCCTTTCCTCTAGCGTTACACTGTTAAATTAGAGACGACTAGCGCAGATAGCCCTCGAGTAGCTTTGCTCGAAATTCCAAAAACTACAAATTAAAAACACAATTCACATATCTAACATTACCTAATAGAACCATCTGTTTGGTGTAACTTCTGTTTAACTTTACTGAGAACCATATTACCCTTTAATTCAGTGTTTAATCTCGTTATTTCCTCTTTCATACATTAAAATACATTAAAATAATTCGTGAAGAATAACTGTTTTAAGTTTAACATGTTCTCTCACACAAGCCTGAAGACATAGGATTGTAGATTCAATTTATAGGTCAATGCACTTAGAATTCTTACTGATAATTGTAAATTAGTGAATGAATGATTAAGTAAAAAGATTCTGTCCTAAATGCAAAAATAGTTCTGAATTCTAACGACGCTTTTGAAAACACAAATAACTGTGCATATTGGTATACTTTTTATAAATCAAATATTTTAGTTGTTTCTAGTTCGTGTAATCTAATAGAAAGTGATTTATTTCGAATCGTATTCTTAATATTACAGAAAATATTAGTTCAGCAGGAACCAAGACAGATGCTAAGTCTAGCTTTAGGTATATTGCTATTATATAATCATAGAGCCTCGAAGGTTTCATGTGATGTCTTTTGAAAGCGCTTGGAAGTCTTCTCCATTTTAAATAAATAGAAAATAATAAGGTGTTTCTTTTTTACACTTTTCATTCCATGAACGTAACTGACCTTGTATTAATATAAAAAAATCTAAGTTATATAACAGTTTTAACAAAATCAGTATTATTATTATTGTCTTCCGCTGGAACAGCGATAAGTCTTCGGATTTACAACCCTGGTATAAAGGGTTCGGTTCCACTAGGTGGATACAGCAAGTTACCCGATTGATTATTAGTAGCCAGAACAAATGGGGTAATCGTAACGTATAACTCAAATAATTATAGTAATTAAGTTATTACCTGCTGAGGACACCAAGGGCAGTGTGAGTGAAAACCATAATAACTAGTTAAGTTGTTAACGATTAGAAGAAATATCTGAGTTTTATAAAAAAAAATGTTATAGTTATAAAGTGTGGGTACTGTTTAAACAGCTTCATAACTTTACACATACGAGAGTTAAAATAGTGAGTGTAACTAGACAGTTTGCAGTATTATCATAGAGATGATAGAATCTGTATGTAGGGATTGCTGAGGAACAAAATAGACATCTAGAAATATTTAGCGTAAAAATTTACAAAATAATTTTGTAATAATTACTGTCAGCACCAACACAGGTTTATTGACAAGAACCGACTAATTGGAGTTACTTATTTAAACTTGCTATGTTAAGTGTCCACCTACTAGTTTTGGAAAGAAAAATATTAAAAGGTTTAGTCATATGTACTGCTAAAATTATTTTGATGAGCAGTAATTTACAAGCAATAACATGATAACTATGATTCGTGACTACTTAAGAGTTCTATCGAAATAAGTTTAACTATTAGGCCCGGCACGGCCAAACGCGTTAAGGCGTGCGAGTCGTAATCGCCAAACAGGCTCGCCCTTTCAGCCGTGGGGGCGTTATAATGTGACAGTCAATCCCACTATTCGTTGGTAAAAGAGTAGCCCAAGAGTTGGCGGTGGGTGGTGATGACTAGCTGCCTTCCCCACTGCTAAATTAGGGACGGCTAGCACAGATATCCCTCGATTAGCTTTGTGCGAAATTCAAAAAAACAAAAAAAAACAAGTTTAACTATTAATTAAAGTGTCTTTTAAAAGTATTCACCCTGTAAAGTTTCATGTTTTTTATCGTCTGTTTGCAATAATGGAACTTTCTAATGAGACTTTATGTTTAGAATCTACACAAAATACTCCGAACAGAGAAAACTGAAAAATGATGATACTGTTGAAGTCAGGCTCTCAAAAAGTGAGAATGGTCTCAATTGTATAAGTATTCAGCCGGTTTGTTAAGACAAATGGTCTCAATTGTATAAGTATTCAGCCGATTTGTTAAGACAAATGGTCTCAATTGTATAAGTATTCAGCCGGTTTGTTAAGACAAATGGTCTCAATTGTATAAGTATTCAGCCGGTTTGTTAAGACAATTCTAAATCGATATGCACGAGTGGCAAGAAAAAAGCCATTACTGAAAACGAAACATCCTAAATCTTGTATGGACAAATGTTCCTGCAGACATGTGGCAGAAGGTTGCGTGGTCAGAATAGTCAACAGTTGAGCTATTTAGTCTAAATTCAAAGATTTAAATCTGTCGCAAGATCAATACAGCAAATAGCCCAGTCAACACCATCCCAACTATCAACTGGTGGCAGTATCATATTAAGGGGATGCTTCTAATTATCAACGATTGGGGACAATGTCAGGACCGAGGGGAAATGAGTGGTGCAAAGTGCACGATAATTCTAGAAGTAAACGTTCTTGAGTCAACCAAAAGTCTAAATATGGGTCAAAAGTTCACATTTCACAATTACCATAAACATATGATCAAAGCCACACTGGAATGGTTTAAAAAGAAGAGACTAAACGTCTTGGAGTGACCAAATCAAAATCCTGAATTGAATGCAATAGAAAATGTATGACAAGACTTGAAGTCCATCAATAATCCTCTTCGAATTTGCCACAATTAGGACACTTTCGCCACGAGCAATGAGCGAAATTGGTTCCATCCCATTTAGAAAAGCTAAGAGAATCCTATCCAAAAGACATAGCAGTAACTGCTGCCAAAGGTGCTTCCACCAATAACTGAATTAGAGGGTTGAATACTTTTATAATCAGTAAATTTCAATTAATATATTTTCTTTACAGGATCTGCAGACACATAAGTATTAAATTTGATAATTAGATTTCTGACACAAACGTTTTATTGAAATCAATTGATTATTAGTTATCTGTGCCATATTATTATTGGAGAATTACAAATATTTTAAAATGTTAATTTGATCAGCATTTGCAGCTTTATCAAGGCTAGTGTGGTTAGCAATACCCCAAATATAATAGTAGTTTTTTTTAGTAGTGACCTATCATTATAGCTAAAATCAACCTGAATATTTACGACCTGCTAAGCAATGTGTAGCATTGTATAGTTTGATGGTTTGCTATAAGACAATGTATTACATTTGTACAAGCCGCTATTTATAAGATCCTATGAAATGTTTTGTGTAGTTACTATAAGAAGAAAGTATATTAAGAGATTTGGTCAGCTACTACCGATAAGACAATCTGCAACAATTTTGGTCATCTACCAAATAATTCAATTTTGAAATACTTTTGATCAACAGTTGCATGTAAAATAATCTGTAGTAGTTTTAGTCAACTATGCAAGTACGACAATCTATAATAGTTTTGGTCACCTACTAAGTGTAAATCATTGTGAAATACTTTTGGTCAACCGGTACCTATAAAATAATTTGTAATAGTTTTCGTCACCTGCTACCACTTAAACAATCTATAACGGTTTGAGTCGGCTACTGGCAATACGAGAAACTATAATAGTTCTGGTCAGATAGTACCAGTCAGACAATCTGTAGTAGTGTCGATAGCTAATACCAGTAGAATAATCTGTAATATATATGTAAAAACGGCTCGTTTGGGTTGAGGAAATATTTTACGTAGAGGAGCGAACAACGTTTCGACCTTCTTCGGTCATCGTCAGGTTCACAAAGAAAGAAAAAGGCAACTGACCAGAAACTGACCACATGGTTGAAAGGGGTTGTGTAACTGAGTGTCGGAATGTAGAGAGCGTGCTTAGACGTTTTAATATATAATTTCATGTTATTTATTTTATTATTATTATTTATTATATTATTTTTAATATAGGTATAAAGGTGTTCTTTTCTATTGGTTTTTTTGGGCTTGTGTTGTTGTATAAGTAAGGCTTCTCTAATTTTGAGTTTGTTTATGTTTGTTTCTTTATTTAGTATTTGAGTGTTTTCTATGGTTATGTTGTGTTTATTTGACTTGCAGTGTTCGAAAACGTGTGAAAGTGACTTTTATGGGTTTTTTAATCTTGTTTCGATTTTTCTACTTGTTTCTCCAATATAGAATTCATGTCAGTTATCACATTGTATCTTATAAATAATGTTGGTGTGGTGTTTGTCAGTGTAGTTTTTACAAGGTATAGACCTCAGTTTTGTGCCTGGTTTTGGAATAAATTTGCTATTAACTAGAATGTCGTATTTTGTTACTAGTTTTTGCCAATTGTTGGTTATTTTTCTGCTGATGTAGGGAATATATGGTATGCAGCAGTATATGGTTTGATGATTTTTTGATTCGTGAGATATATTTACTTTTGTTGGTTGATTTTGCTTTCTGTCTAGGTGTGTGCGTATAATGTTTTCTACAGTTTATGGAAAAATTTTATTGATGTTGATGAAGTATTGTTTATTTTGTCTAATTCGTCGTTAATTTTATCTGGTGAGCACAGATTTATGGCTGTGTTTATTTGATTTCTTAGTATGTTGAGTTTTTGTTTTGTTTCATGTGCTGAGTCCTAAGGAATGTATAGTGTGGGTAATTTTTCTGTGGATTCTTGTTTTAAATTGTGTATCGGTTCTTGTAATTTTGAGGCTAAGAAATGATATTTGATTGCTTTCGTCCTGTTCACATGTGAAGTCAATGTTGGGATGTATAGAGTTAATGTGATTCAAAAAATTAAGTGTGTGTTCTGTAGATCTGAATCCACAACCGTGTCATCTACATATCTGTACCAGTATAGTGGCGGATGCAATGCTGTGTTAATTGCTTGTGTTTCAACTTGGGTCATAAAAATATTGGCTAGAACTGGTGATAATGGGTTACCCATGCTTAGGCCATTTGTTTGTATATAGTTGTGGTTGTTGAACATGAAGTTAGTCTTCATCGTGGTGAATTCTATGAGGGTTGCTAATTGATTGCTGGGAATGTCTGTAGATCGGTTAGGGTCTCAGATATAGAGTCCTAAGGCTATCTTGCAGGCTTCAGTGGTAGAGGAGCGAACAATGTTTCGACCTTCTACGTAAAATATTTTCTCAACCCAAACGAGCCGTTTTTACATATATATTTACTTTTGTTGGTTGATTTTGCTTTCTGTCTAGGTGTGTACGTATGATGTTTTCTACGGTTTGTGGAGGAAACTTATTGATGTTGGTGAAGTATTGTTTTATTTTGTCCAATTCATCGTTAATTTTATCTGGTGAGCATAGTTTTATGGCTATGTTTATTTGGTTTCTTAGTATGTTAAGTTTTTGTTTTGTTTCATGTGCTGAGTCCCAAGGAATGTAATAGTTTTGGTCAGCTACTACCAGTAAAAACAATGTATTTTATTATCGGGTATCTATTCTTAATAAAACAGTGTGTAATAGTTTTGGATAGCTACTACCAGTAAAAACAATCTGCTTTATTATCGGATATCTATTCTTAATAAAACAATGTGTGATAGTTTTGGATAGCTACTACCAGTAAAAACAATCTGTTTTATTATTACTATTCTTAATAAAACAATGTGTAATAGTTTTGGATAGCTACTACCAGTAAAAACAATCTGTTTTATTATTACTATTCTTAATAAAACAGTGTGTAATAGTTTTGGATAGCTACTACCAGTAAAAACAATCTGCTTTATTATCGGGTATCTATTCTTAATAAAACAATGTGTGATAGTTTTGGATAGCTACTACCAGTAAAAACAATCTGTTTTATTATTACTATTCTTAATAAAACAATGTGTAATAGTTTTGGATAGCTACTACCAGTAAAAACACTTTGTTTTATTATCGGGTATCTATTCTTAATAAAACAGTGTGTAATAGTTTTGGTCAGCTATTACCAGTAAGGTAGTCTGTAATATTTTGTTCAAATACTACCAGTACAACAATCTACAATAATTTTGGTAAAACATTATCAGTAAAACAACTTATACTAATTTTTATCAGCCAATACCGGTAAAACAACTTGTAATCATTTTCTATAGATACTAACAGTGCCACAATCTATAGTAATTTGGTCAGCTACTACCAAGATAATCCCTAATAGTCTGGTTAAGCAACAAGCTTTGAAACAACCTCTAATACTTTTGGTCAGATAATTCCAGTAAAATAACATCTAACAGTATTGGTCTGACACTTTCAGTAAAGCAATATGTAACAGTTTTGGTCAGCTAGTGCAAGCAAACCAAAATGATCTTTGACAAATTTGGTCAGCTACCATCAGTTAAACCGTTTGTATTTGCTTTGTTCAACTAATTCACATAAAACTATCAGTAATAGTTGTTTTATTGTTAGTACAAGTAAAAAATCCCTAGAGGCACAACAATACATAATACTTTTGTTCAGCTATTACCAATAAAACAATGGAAAATTTGTTTGATCAGCTTCTACTAGTAAACCAATATGTAATAGTTTTGGTCAGATACTAGCAGTAAAATATCTGTAATAGTTTTGGTCAAATACTAGCAGTAAAATATCTGTAATAGTTTTGGTCAGATACTAGCAGTAAAATATCTGTAATAGTTTTGGTCAGATACTAGCAGTAAAATATCTGTAATAGTTTTGGTCAGATACTAGCAGTAAAATATCTGTAATAGTTTTGGTCAGATACTAGCAGTACAACAATTGTAATAGTTATCAGTAAAATGTTTGATCAGATACTACCAGTACAACAATTGTAATAGTTATCAGTAAAATGTTTGATCAGATACTACCAGTACAACAATTGCAATAGTTATCAGTAAAATGTTTGATCAGATACTACCAGTACAACAATTGTAATAGTTATCAGTAAAATGTTTGATCAGATACTACCAGTACAACAATTGTAAAGCTTTTCAGTAAAATGTTTGATCAGATACTACCAGTACAACAATTGTAATACTTTTCAGTAAAATGTTTGATCAGATACTACCAGTACAACAATTGTAATAGTTATAAGTAAAATGTTTGATCAGATACTACCAGTACAACAATTGTAATAGTTATCAGTAAAATGTTTGATCAGATTCTACCAGTACAACATTGTAATAATTATCAGTAAAATGTTTGATCAGATAGTACCAGTACAACAATTGTAATAGTTATAAGTAAAATGTTTGATCAGATACTACCAGTACAACAATTGTAAAGCTTTTCAGTAAAATGTTTGATCAGATACTACCAGTACAACAGTATTGTAGATACTACCAACAATTGTAATAACAAGTAAAATGTTTGATCAGATACTACCAGTACAACAATTGTAATACTTTTCAGTAAAATGTTTGATCAGATACTACCAGTACAACAATTGTAAAACTTTTCAGTGAAATGTTTGATCAGATACTACCAGTACAACAATTGTAATACTTTTCAGTAAAATGTTTGATCAGATACTACCAGTACAACAATTGTAAAACTTTTCAGTAAAATGTTTGATCAGATACTACCAGTACAACAATTGTAAAACTTTTCAGTAAAATGTTTGATCAGATACTACCAGTACAACAATTGTAAAACTTTTCAGTAAAATGTTTGATCAGATACTACCAGTACAACAATTGTAAAACTTTTCAGTAAAATGTTTGATCAGATACTACCAGTACAACAATTGTAATACTTTTCAGTAAAATGTTTGATCAGATACTACCAGTACAACAATTGTAAAACTTTTCAGTAAAATGTTTGATCAGATACTACCAGTACAACAATTGTAAAACTTTTCAGTAAAATGTTTGATCAGATACTACCAGTACAACAGATTACCAGTAAAACTTTTGTAAAACTTTTCAGTAAAATGTTTGATCAGATACTACCAGTACAACAATTGTAATACTTTTCAGTAAAATGTTTGATCAGATACTACCAGTACAACAATTTATAATAATTTTGGTGAGCTACTACCGGTTAAACAACCTGTAATGATTTTTTTTTCAATTATTACCATTACTAGAATTTTTAATAATTTTGGTCATTTACTACAAGTAAAACATTCTGTAATGGTTTTGACATATTAGTTTTGTAGGTTATATTTTTGAAAGTCATGTATAGGTTATCAGTAATTTTTCAAGACACGCCTTTCGGCACTTAATTGTGTTTGTGTTTTATGTACGAAGTTTACTAGTGATAACATGAGTTTAGCTACTGCCTCACCTTGTGTTGATAAAGTGTTGTAAGTACTATTATAAAACTAAAGTGTCAGTCTCAGTTTCATATTTATTGTCATCTGGTAGAAAACTATGATCTGAGTTAGTACTTGTCTGTCTGTATAAATTTATCTGATTCTAAAACACAACTGAGCAGATACTAAAAATGAAACGAAAAAGCATTTATTTCAATCAAAGTTTGCAAGAAAGACTTAAACGCTTTAGTCTTTATAAGTAAAACAAAGAAGTATGTTTCAAATTTGGTAACTTGTAATATTTTGAACTGTAGGTAATCGGAACTAATTTCGTTTTTTAAACATTCGTAAAATTTTAATATTTAAAAGAAAGAACACAAATATAGGCTTCTTCATATGAACCGCTAAGCGTATGCTACAAGAATAAGCGACACAATTTTGTCTACACTGGGAAAGAGCGCTTATTATGTGTTTGTTGACAGCATATGAGGTTTACAAAGATTCGCTAAAATTACAAAAAAAAATGCTATATTATTCTTGCACTAATCTTACTCAAAGATCTCAAATATCAAGTTATAAAAATCTTAAATGCTCCAATAATAGTTAATTTATTACATATATGGAAACAAGTATGATATAGCTTCATATTATGACATATTATATATATGTATGTATATTTGTATGTATCAATAAATAGATAGATGAACAAACTTATTATATAGAACTAACAAGTGACCACAACTGATGCCCAATAAATGATCACAGTTGCTTCTGTGGAATGATTTCTGACCAATCCGCATACTCATCCACTCTACAGAAACTACATAAATCTTCAGGGTGGTTGAAAGTACACAAATAATCTCCCATAATAACTTTATTCTGGAACTCTTTCGAGACTCCAATAACATACAGAATTTGAAATTTGCTCCTTACATATTTTTCTGTTAAAACATTAATCCAATTCATAAAAAGTATCAAACTGCTTGACATTTTTATTTCCTATGGAAGGAAAAAAATATTTCGTGCTTATGTATTTGTGAAGCAGTTGATTTAAAAACGCATATGCACGTGGGAAATTTTAGCACATAACCTGTTTTTATGAGCATAAATCGGAAAGATACAGTGAAGTTGACTTAAAGCACTTTTGGAAATGTTCAAAAATTATGTAAGAAACTATGATATTAAAATATTCTTTCATAGAATTTTCAATTTGAATAGTGAAGAAAGAAATAATTCAAAACAATCATACCACATTTTGTTATTGGCGTTTATACGTCAAGTATGCATTAATATAAGATATTTTATCTCTTATTTGTCGCTTGGTAGTGCAGGTAGCCATGTCAGCTAACTTTGAGCTCAAGATAATGTCCTCGATACATTCACCCGTCTTGCTTGATGTATATACATCTACTACGTCATGTATGACGTAGTCATAGTGGAAACTTGATTTAGCTAATACACCAAGTCTTCTGAGATCGGCATCCTGGTTATTTTATATGTTTGGCAAAAAAGTAGCCCAAGAGTTGGCGGTAAGTGGTGACTACTAGCTGCCTACTGCTCACAATATGACTTTGCAACTAAAATCGACTATTTTACAATAAATATGAATAAATTTATCGAACTCTTTAGAATTTCGTTTTCTTAATAGTTAAAAATCGATTGTTTTATAATATTTGAAAACACTTTGATGAATTTTTTAAAAGGTGCTGTTGTTTACAGTATCACTTCAAAGATATTTCTTAGATCTAATAATAACCATGTGTAAGTGTTCTGTAGTTCTAGACGTTATATTTCTCACATTTATTATTACATTAAAGACTAGAGGAGACGCAGCTAGTCATCACCACCCACCGCCAACTCTTGGGCTACTATTTTACCAAAGAATAGTGAGATTGACAATCACATCATAACGCTCCTAAGACTGAAAGGGCGAGCATGCGACGGAATTCATGCCCGCGACCCTCAGATCACGTGTCGAGCGTTCCAAGCACCCAGCCCTACCGAGCCCGGTTTTTTGTTTTGTATTTTAAACTATATATTATTTTTTATTCGCCTCATATCTCCTCACAATAAGTTTATATTAGCACAAAGCTACACGATGGGATATTTATGGTCCGCCCATTACGGACATCGAAACCCGGTTTGTAGCGGTGTGAGTCGACAGACACACTGTTGTGCCATTGGGTGCAACAAACAGAAAACGGCTTATATCATAAACCGAAATTTCACAGCTATATTATCATGTTGGTACTTTTCTTTCTACAGCAGTTACACAACTTATTCAAGTCAAAATTACATTTTCAAACAAATCAAAATAGTTTTCATCCAAGCTTTTCATTCAACACTATTTGAAGAGAAGAAATCAGTGTGTCACTAATGTTGACCTGGTTTGGTTTGTTTTGAATTTCGCGCAAAGCTACACGACGGCTATCTGCGCTAATCGTCCCTAATTTAGCAGTGTAAGACTAGAGGGAAGACAGCTAGTTATCACTACCCACCGCCAATTCTTGGGTTATTCTTTTACCAGCGAATAGTGGAAATGACTGTAACATTATAACGCCACCATGGCTGAGAGGGCAAGCATGCTTGGTGTGACGGAGATTGGAACCCGCGACCCTCAGTCGAGGCAAGTGCGTTAACCACCTGGCTATACCGAGCCTAAATGTTGATCTAAGAACACCATTTCAATAAATTTCGTTACCAATAACCTATCACAATTTGAAATTGTAACAGATTTACCGTTTTACCTTTATTTTAATACCTACGTGTGTTTCAGTTTGATGCATGTGAGAATATAGTTGGATGTGAGGTGCGCAAGTCACACTTGTTCTCTAAATTAGTAGAAGATTCTTGAGAGGAAGAATCAACAATATTTGTTTTACGAAAACGCTAGCGTGTTTTTGAACATTATTGAACATTCAAGAATCTTACCATAAACTACATAAACCAGCGCACCACGAGAAAGTTTTATTATTATTCGTCAGTTATATTCAGAGTGATATAGGCCTCAGAAGCTACAATTGTGATTAATGCCTATTAATCGGAAAACTACAGAAATGTACCAGGAACGTTTATAGATTTCGCACACTACAAACCGATCAACCTCAGAAAATTACTTCAGATGTAATTATTTCTAAGAAAACATTAAATATCTTAGCTGGAAAATGTTAGCCTGTACCCGATGTCAGTCCAGCCAAAAAAAAATTGCGAGGCGTAATTATGTCCACTCAGAACTAACTTCGATGGTTGTGGACCTGGACCATCGATAAAGTATGCAGTTCTAGACCGGATAGAATACTCAGTATAGTTTGTAATATTATAAATTTCTTGTATATAAATCATCATTTGTAATACCTATTAGTAATAACTGTTATTATAAATTGAATCGTCGTTTGTATATTAAAATATATATATGTTGAGAAAGAAAACTGTATGAATCAATCTTGTTGGCGAATATAATACTTGATACGTATTGACATTCAATTAACTTCTTTCCGTCTATTTGAAATCTTAATATAATAAATCGGCGACTTGTCCGATATTAATTATTCTACGTAACGAAACTCATTGTATGTTTTTATTATTTTTCCACAGACAATACTCCTGATTCAACACTACTCTTACTATAAAATGTGTTGTTTCCTAAAAGGAATGTCCACTTAAAAGTGAAACCAATTTGTTTTTGTTTCATACATCAATATTCGATAGACAAATTTGTAATATGTAATAAGCCTGAAAGTCTAATTAATAAGTATCATCAAATTAATATTTTATTGGTGTGGTCTATACAATACTTTGGAAAACTTACACTCTATGTTTTACTTCTATTCAAAGGGAAATCAAAACATTCATCAGTGAAATCGAACACTTAAAATGATTTTGACGTATCACTGCTGAAATATTTCTCAAATACTGATGTTTAATACTTCTAATAAGAAATCCACTCAAACGGTGTATGGGCTCGTTAGATATACCAGGGTTTTTACCGACCTCCATACGGTTGGTAGGGAGGATAGAACCCTCCAGCATTAGATGGATTGCCAGGAATGTAAGGCTTAGGTCCATAAACACCATGTCCTGTATAAGGTCCTCCACCAGGTATGTTGGGTAAAGCAAAATACGAACAGCACTGTTCTTCATTGATTCCTAAGTTACAGCAAGCAAGTCTCTGTTGGGAATTCATTCTACCTGTTCCACATTCCTGACAGCTGGTTTGAGCTAGAATGTAGACGGCGCTAGCGAGCAACAAGGTTAGACAGAATATGAACTTCATCTTTTCGCTTCTAACCTGAAATACAAAAGATAATTTATAGATAACAATAAAAGTGTTCACATAAAAAATCATTAGCACGCAAAGTTGACTTTAAATCACTTAAACAGAAGATGTTATGTTTAGCCTTAAAAAAATAATAGTAATTTGTCACAGTACACAGTGACCAATAACGAAAACAACAGCGATCACAAAAATAGCAGGTTTATACGGTTCAAGTATTTATCTTTTTATGTTAGGTTAAATGATCAATTACATCAGAGTCTACGGAATTAAAAAACAGAAATATTTGATACATCAAGTATGTATATACTAAACCAACAAGTCTCATTAGTATGTCTTATTAAATTGATATATTATAATAAAATCATTATTTCATTCTCTTAGGTGTAGAATGGAAAAAATTTAGAACGTAAGGTAATAAGAAACGCAAAATAATCAACATAATACAAATTATTAATACATGATTTGAAATCTTACCGAAATACTACAGAAAATATTTAACATAAAAATCTTTCTGCTTTCTAAAATCTCTTTTACTTGGAGTTTATATACTGTTGTTGTTTTCCACTCATCTGGAAGAGACACGATTGGGTTTAACTTAAGGAAGGTCACGATATGACTGATTTTCTTAAAATAACTTTACCTGACTGGCGTATGTTTCGTTTGTGAAGGGCAACTCTGAGATAAAACAAATAAACATAAGGTTGAAGGCCGAGTAAATACTTATCTCATAGTAAACCTGAACAACAAAATTGATGTTTTTTTCCTATTTTTAACCAAAACGTTTCGATATTCCCTAAACAATCAAGCTTGATTTGTAGTGGTGTAATATATATAAAAATACACCCCTCATTCTTCAACTAAGTTCGAATTATGATTTCAGATAGATGAAAGCAAATGTCATCACTTTCATTGTCTTCAACATTCCAAGGGATGCAGCAGAGAAAAATAACCTTTTAAATATCCCGTCATCTTACATCTAAAACTACGTTTTACATATCAAACATTACGTTGTTCCTTCTTTATGTCAAAATTTATTACCTGAGATAAAGCAATAGACGTGACGAATCCGTATTTCTTTATTAAAATGTTCTATCATACAGCCATGAAGACAAGAGTTCAATTTCCAACGTCTAATCGATTGCTTACAATATAGTGATAATTGTAAATAGAGATTACACATAGTGGAATTTATCTAATTGTTAGATAGGTTTGTTTGTTTGTTTCGCACAAAGCTACAAGAGGGCTATCTGTGCTAGCCGTCCCTAATTTAGCAGTGTAAGACTAGAGGGAAGGCAGCTAGTCATCACCACCCACCGCCAACTCTTGGGCTACTCTTTACCAACGAATAGTGGGATTGACCGTCACATTATACACCCCAACGACTGGGAGGGCGAGCATGTTTAGCGCGACGCGGGCACGAACCCGCCCTCGGATTACGAGTCGCACGCCTTACGCGCTAGGCCATGCCGGGCCTGTTAGATAGGAAAGTCATTGTTATGTAGTTCTTTCAGTCTTAGAGTCACGAATTATTCAAATGATGTCATTTGACAAGCTGGTAAACTCATGATATATCACATAGCTCCGAATAATGTATATACACATCTATACCTTATTTTTGACAACAAGACGTTACATTTTCAAATATATTTTAAAGGAACTCATTTCTAAGAAGTGTGAGAAAATATTTTTGATATAAACAAGACAGGAAACAAAAAATATAATTGATTTCAGTTATTCTGAATAGTTTATATTTAATCACAAATCAAGCCTAGCATAAATCAAAATAACTCTCTGGTAATTAAGTAAACTCAACGAGTCGAAACTTATTGTTTATCAATCAAAACTGTTCAATAAATTTGTTTTTAAAAAAGCATAGAACTCTGACCTCATTTGACCCTCGTAACTCTCAATAACTTTATAACGCGTCCACGGCTGAAAGGACGAGCATTTTTGGTGTGACGGGGATTCGAACTCGCGACCCTCACCTTAGGAGTTGAACGCTTCAACCCACCTGTCTGTACCGGTCAATAAGCAACTAGATTATTTTAAAAAAATATATGGTATTAATATATCGATGGCTCTAAACCAAAATAAAATAGTACACTTGGAGTAAAACAAATAAAACTGAATAATGGCAAAAATAACAGACTTGGAGTAAATTTAATTCTTATGTATATTTTTCAAAAAACTTATGGCAAAGATGAGTTTAATGCTGTGAATCTTGAAAGGTATATTTGTGATTGGAGTTTTGTGAGCTATTATTGTTCGAAATTCCAGTAACTCTATGATCAAACACTTTTGTTATTTTAATCGTATTGCTATCTAAAGTAATTGTCAAAGGGCATTGTTTCTGTGTATCTTCACTTTCCATTCATATCTTGTATCTTTTCCAAGTAATTATAATTACAATCGTTTCATTTCATCCACTTTGGCATGACTGAAGTATTTATTCAGGAATACCAACTAATTAGGATCAACAACACGGGGTCAGAGATTTACGCATTATAATTGTGAATAAGTAACATGGATTTAGTTGAAACTACGGCCATTATGAAAACACATTCAAATAAGCTTCACAAACTAAATCTAAAGTTTTCTAGTTTACATTATAATTTTAATTACTTATTTCATATAATAAATAAGGAAATATTGAATAATTGTCTGAGAAACGTTATTCAACTCATTTAGGTTTGTCCCACACACAAATGTGCTATCACAACGAAACGAAAATTAACGGATAATGGTGAGTTATTCAGACAGAAACCACTGAAGTTATTGTTAAGAAAAGCAAAAATGTGTTATATAACATAATCGGTCTGAAATTTGAATTTAATTAGAGCACAAATAACAATAATAATGGTGAACAATTAATTATGTGTGTTTGTTAATAATGGGTCTGAACGCACCTGGAACAGATAAAGATTTGTAAATATTAAGTTGTGTGTCTCAGGCACGTGGGGAATGAGCCTTCGAACACCAATGAGTGACCAGTTTGTATACTTCTGTAGTTTGACAATCGTTGTTACCTGAAGCACGTTTGCCTTTGAAATAACATAAAGAAAGCAACTAGATAACTGTATTAATGATCGATGCCTGAGGCTCAATGTAATTGTTTCTAACTCATTATGTATTAAAGTCAAAGTTATTGAAGATGGTTCGTCCATGAATAGTCTGACTACGTCGCATATGGTTTCGGCCAATTTTGGACGTATCAAGTGTAGATATTATTCGATATGCTTTCTCTATGTCTAAAACGTAAGAAAAGATAGTATGTTCAAAATTAGTGTGAGGTTGCTTTAAGAAAAAGCCGGGCACAGACTTTTGCACAGCTGTATGAATCTTTACCTTTATTTTCTATTCAATGTTAAATTTTCCAATCCGATATATAAATATAGAAGATTCCTATGTAGTAAATCCCTTCTATGGACGTCCTAAAATAAGCCTTTGTGTTGGAATCTATTGAATATACATTTCCAACATTCACGTTGTCTGATGTTTCCCAGACTAAAGACTTTCGAGAACGTTAACAACTTAACAGTTATGGAGTGAGTGGTCTGTAAAACTCTGAACATTCATTAAATCGTGACATTGTCTGTACTCATGATATTCAGTAATCATGTCGTGAATTTCAAAAAAAGTAAAGACATATTTAATAGATTTCAGTGGCTATAAACTTCTGCTTCTTGCCTAGTTGGAGACATTCAGTATAATAACATATACCTTACAGCTATTAATTTGTATATATATTGCATAACAAGTAGCTACATAACGTTTCTTGCAACTCATGTAATAACTCTTGTTGAGATTTTTTAAAGGTATTTGACAGTCAAGATCTTCCACTGAATGAGGTCTGGGGCTAATTGTGGGGATTTGGGTAGACGTACGAAGATTCTTCACTCACATCTAGACTATGAATCATACTATATTTTATCTGCAAACAATGAGCACATAATAAGAACTATTTCGTTTGGTAGCCATTTTTGGTTACTACCGCGTACACTGCTACTGTTCATCCAGCTGAGTATATTATTTACGTCCAGGAGTTATCCATGTATTTGCTGTACTATACTAATACAGCAATTATCACAATATAAGGATAACGGTTTTTTGTATGCCGATGTATCTCCTTCAAAAGATGTTCATCAATCCAGAACAAATTAGGTCTTAAAGAAAAACCAAATATTTTGACACGTGGCATTTAATAAAAAAGTAAAAATTTTATAGAATAAAACCACTATCGTTACTGTAGTATTTATTGTAAACAGTAGACTTATAGGAGTATTTGATAATTACAAACTTTTAGTATATTTTTTAATTCTTGAAGTAGAGTATAGTTTCCACTGAAACCACATTCAAGGCTATTATTAAATGTCTTTTTAATAAATATATCAAATTCAAACAGTAAAAATCTCTACCACATCTCTGCTGGACGGTATTTTAAAAACATTTTACGTACGTGTATCTGGTGCATGATTAAAGTGCCGTCCCGCGGAAAGTCTAGGGACTTAAAACGCTAAATCCAAGGGTTCGTTTCTCCGTGGTTGACACAGCTGGTTGCCCAGTGTACCTTCGATCTAAAATCAGACAACAGCAAATGAACGTGTTTCTTATCACATTTTGTGTAACTTTTAAAAATTTTAAATGAAACTAAACTTAATGTTCGAGAATGCTTTTGTTAAATTTTCTAATGATTGTTCTAAAACGTTTTGCCCTAAATGTATTAAAGAATTGTGTGTTTGTATGTTTTTACATATGGAAAAGCAACATCGGACTCTCTGCTGAGTCTACCGAGAGGAATCGAACCACTAATTTTTAACGTCGTAATTTAATAATTATTAAAACACCTTAACCGAGATAAAATTACAGTCTCATAGTTTGAATATTAAAGTTTTGCTCACAAGAAAAAATTCATAGTTACTCTTAATGTCATTGAATAGTAAATATTTCCTCTTTCCGTGGTAAGATATATATTGCTCACAAATAGTTTCATTTTGTTTAGAACTAAGCACAAAGCTACACAACACAATGCCAGTACTCTGTCTGCCACGGTTACCTAAACCTGGTTTCTAGCAGTGCGAGGCAGGAGACACACAGCTTTTCCACTGCGGAACACTGCCTAGAAGATCATGCTCTAAGATTAAATCTTTATATATTTATTTACAAAAATTGCGTAGTTTATATGGATTTTGTGATTTAACTTCAATTTATACTTCATTGTATTGCTAATATGTCTTTTTTAAGTGGCTCATCGTTGTCTGAGTATCTCAGTGTTTTTATTGCTGCTATTTGTTCACTGATTGAAAATTAAGAACGAAAAACAGTAGTTAAGCTACGATATCGCCATCTAGTGCCAATTTAAAATCAAAGAGAAGCGCTTAAACTCAGGCTGAGTCATTCAATTCTGTTCATTTATTCAAGCTGAAGGATAAAACTGTAGGTTGCAGTGTTCATTTTAAAGTATAGAGGGGAACATTGTTTATATAATTATAATTTGTGTTTCAGTTTACAGTAGTAGTATAATTCATTGTTTTTGCTTTGCCAGATAATTAGCACGTTTATTACCTATATATTGCTAAAACGAATAACATGACCTTGACCTCTGTTTGAAGCTGTGATATTCTTTGTTCTCACCATAACCTGTTTAACTTGTTTATGTTTTACAACATATTGATGCTAATCTAAAGCTTGAGACATAATGTAGAGATTATCCAGACATAGCCTAATAATAGAAATGTTTTTATATTCTGTTTTTCAACTAGAAGTTGTTGTTTTTTGTAGCGAAAGAGATAAAATTGCTCATTTAGACCTGTGGAACTTCATATTAAAAAGAAATAACATTCCGGAGCCTTAATAAAAAAAATACACTAAAAATATAAACAATCAGTCACTAACACCAGATAAAGTTTACTTCGAGCTTTTAGAATATAAATTTATTTAAAATAATAATATTTAAAGATAAGTTTTACTTCTACTTACTTGTTCAAAACCTTCTGCTTGCAAAATTTATATCAGTAAAAATAGAGTGTACCTGCAAGCGCAAATCATATTCAATATTTAGCCTGTTTCTAAATTTGGTCTTTGTAGCTGTATACAGTGGAAATGTTTGCTTACAAAAATATGTTGTCGGAAATCGCATCAAAATTTTCAAAATTGTATTACTTATTTTACGGTATTCCATGTCCATTTGAATGCAAAACTGTGTAATTTCTTCCTGCTGAAATTTTGTTTTTAGAGTGTAATCAGTTGAAATTTCTATAAGTTGTTCATTCTCTAACAAAGGAAAATCGTTGGTATTTGCAGACTTAACAAAGGGATTTTGAACCCACAGTAATTTTTTTGAATGAGAAGGGTAGTTCTCCCTAATAGTTGTACACAAATCAAATATGTGCTGCAACACTAAAACTTTTGCATCTTCACTTAAGGAAATTTCATTTATAAGTAAAACCAAAAACAAAAAACACTGAGATTTTCAAAGAAATCAAGTTCTTCCATAAGTATACACTCACCCAAAAGTTTTAGCTTACGTTGAAGCGCTTTTTACTCTGAGCTTTGAAGTATGTTACCCTGGTACCCAGCATTGTAGCATTCACTTTATTTAGGCAAATATGTCCGAAAAGTAAGCCACTTTCTATATCCAGTATTTGTCCCTTAATTTGCATGCAAGTTCAAAATGGCATTCAGATAAAAAGAAACCTATCTCCTCACGCAGTTCGTAAAACCATGCAAGCATTTTTCTTCGAGAAAACCATTGGACTTCAGTATGAAGCAGCAAATGTTTATGCAATATTCTCATATCCTCACAAAGTAAACCGAAGATCCTCACATTGAATGGTCTTAATTCTTACAAAATTAACTATTTTTAAGACATCACCCAATACTTCATTTAAGTCTTTTGGCATTCGTTTCACTGCAAGTGCATAACAATGAAGCAGCTGTGGATACTCTCGATATCCGGGACTTCCTTTTTTTATACGTGCCATTGCGTCTGAAAATTTTCCAATCATATCTGTAACCCCATCATATCGAATACTTGAGCAAAACTGCCATTGTATCTCATGTTCTTCCATAAATGAATCGATCAGTTTAAATATTTCTTTCACCTGTTGTTTGAGAGGCAAAGGTTTGCAAATTGGCATGTATTCTTCAAAACTAGCTTCATGAATATAGTGTACAAACTCAAACAACATCGCATAACCTGCAACATCTGTTGATTCAGCTATCTGAAAAGAAAAAGTTAGACTCGCTTTTACTCGCCTTATTAACTTCGGTAAGCAATTTGCTGATATATCCTCGATTCTTCGAGAAACCGAGTTGTCAAAAAGGGGCACAGAGTTGATGTTTTTAAGAAATTTCTCATCAATCGTGCACTCTATTGAATCTTTTGTGCATGGTTTTATCAAATCTTTTGCAATTGTATGAGCTTTACCTGCTTTTGCTGTACGGTAACTAACACGATATGAAGCAATAAGAGCGCCATTGTTGTCCTTATGGACAAACGAACGAAATGTAGCTCTCCTTACAATTAATTGTAAACACTAACTTTTGAAATACTCGGAAGTTGGATTTTTTAACTGGGAGTGTTAGGTTTCTAAATACCGTTTTAACTTTGCTGGATCCAAACTACTGCTACTCAACACTGTTCCAAATTCAACACACAACCCACTAGGTCCATCTTCATTACCTGTCCATATAAAACCATATTCAATAAAACTTTCATCATACTTTCTTTTCTTTCTTGTCTCGGTACGTCTTGCATCATCCTGAGTTAAAAGTGCTTGCACACGACGATAACACCACTTATTTCGTGTTAGGCCTAGGCCTAGGAAGATTTATTACTGATATTCAGCCATTATAAGGGTAACAACTAATTATTAATTTGTTTAAAAACGTGTTATTATATCTTTGGCACTTCAAAAGTAATTTCACGTACACAAAATAGCTTCTTTATGAAAACTCGTTCAAACACTTGAGTTTTATCATCATAGAATAAAATACCGACGTAAGATCAATGTTGCCATAACGAAATCAGAAATAAAGATTTGTGGAAAAAAGGCTAGGCCGCTAGAATAATATATATTTTTTATATTAAAAGGGTAACCTGTTATTTTTAATTTTTTTGTTTTGTTTTTTAGCAGAAGGTTTTAAACCAAATAACAAAATATTAAGCCAGGTCTGACGTGCATCTAAATCTCAAACGAAATGAAATATAACGTAATGCAGGCGTCATTGTCATCTGCACTGGTACCAAGTTTGTCTAATTAAACTACAGCGGCTCTAACCTAACCTAACCTAACAATTAGCAATTATAATTGTCATAAATATAATTATACTTCATATATATATACTTTGATGTTTGATGGGTTTTTTTAATTTCGCACATATCTACGTGAGGGCTATCTGCGCTAGCCGTCCCTAATTTAGCAGTGTAAGACTAGACTGGGAAAGTAGCTAGTCATCACCACCCACCACCAACTCTTGGGCTACTCTTTCACCAACGAATAGTGGGATTGATCGAAAGGTGAGATAGTATGTTCAAAATTAGTGTGAGGTTGCTTTTAGAAAAGATCGGGCACAAACATAACACAATTTTATGAAATTTTATGTTTTCTATTCAATGTCAAATTCTCTAAACGATGCATGACTATGGAAGATTCCTATAACGATTTTCTTAAAATAACTTCACCTAACTTATATATGTTTCCTTTGTGAAGGGCAGCTCTGAGATCAAACAAATAAACATAAGGTTGAAAGCCGTGTAAATACTTATCTCATAGCAAACCTCAACAACAAAATTGATGTTTTTTTCCTATTTTTAACCAAAACGTTTCGATATTCCCTAAACAATCAAGCTTGATTTGTAGTGGTGTAATATATATAAAAATACACCCCTCATTCTTCAACTAAGTTAGAATTATGATTTCAGATAGATGAAAGCAAATGTCATCACTTTCATTGTCTTCAACATTCCAAGGGGTGCAGCAGAGAAAAATAACCTTTTAAATATCCCGTCATCTTACATCTACAAACAACATCATTACAATCACACATTTATTGTTTTCTCTTCATGTCGATAAAAATATTTAAAATTGGTTTTGTGGAATAAAACACTAGACGTGACGAATCCCTGTTTCTCTATCGAAATGTTCTCTCACACAAGCGTGAAGACAACGGATTCAATTTTCAACATTTAAAAGAATGCTTACTGGATGATGATAATTGTAAATAGGGATTAGGTATAGTGGAGTATACAGGTAAGCTTTTTACAAATAGTTAGGCTCATATTATAACATGTAACTCCATTTTAGCCTTCTATATTTTAAACGTATAACTTTTCATTTCATAAAACTCAATTACTCTTGTGACAACATAAGAAATCTAAGTAATCTAACAGTTTTTTTTTTAGCTAAATCATTGTGGTTTATATTATTATATTAATAAGTACTAGTAAAGTGAGCTTGATCATTAATGGCTTGAACGATTAGAGGTGATATTAAAGTATAATTTAAACAATTTCAAAGTAATAACCTACTGGGGCTACCAAGGGTATTGTTAATGTCTAACAGATCCTTCTGAATTTTTAAAACTCTGTGATAAGTGTAGACTGCGGGTACTATTAAAACTCTTTGATAACTTTACACCAACAAGAGTAAGGACAACCAATGAAACTGGAGTTCATGATATAATACCCATATAGTCATTATGTATAGTTGGTGTATCAAAATGACCAGAATAATTGAAAAGGAATTAATATAATTACTATTAAGCCTGGTATATTAAATACAAATGTACTGATTCTAGCAAGGATAAAGTTATATCGTGTATATGTAAATATTACATTAAAACGATTACGTCTTAACGGTTATACAATTGCTGTTACTTACGTTATCAAATAAACGTAAAAACTACCCCAAACAATGCAGAATGAAGCTTTTAACAATACGACCCAGGTTTACTTGCAATACTCACATCCATTATCGTTGTAAGATGGCGGAACAATATTAAGTGACAAAAAAAGAATACATGGGCGATCCTCTTATGAACTACTTCTGTGGTTCATCACAACATGTATTGCAGTAATGTATTGTCTACTACAAGTAAGTTTGTTTGTTTGTTTTGAATTTCGCGCAAAGCTACACGAGGGCCTTCCGAGCTAGCCATCCCTAATTAAGCAGTGTAAGACTAGAGAGAAGGCAGGTAGTCATCACCATCCACCACCAACTCTTGGGCTTCTCTTTTACCAACGAACAGTGAGATTGACAGTACATTATAACGTCCCCACGGTTGAAAGAGCTAGCATGTTTGGTGTCACTACAAGTAAAATATTCTGTAATAATTTTTGGTCAGCTACGATTAGAAAGAGCGTTTGCAATAATTTTGACGCATTAACTCTTGTAGGACACTTGAAACTAATTTGGACACTTAAAACCAGAAAGACAATTTGTAATATCTTGACTAGACGCTGCTTAACAAACTGTCTACATTAATATTCACTCTTAACTGTCACTGCTTCTAAATTTACACATTAAATTATATTTAAGACTTTTGACAACATACCACAAAGTACTGATATTTTGAGGAGGATAGTAATTATTTTTTCAATAAATTAACAATAGAACAACAGTTGAAACAAGGGTGTAAATTTTCTCTTATTTTCAAGCCTCATGGTTTATCAAATTATGTAAATTAAATCAGCTGTGTCGTTCAAAATTGTAAAATCCTAGACGTTTAAATATATATATATATTAATTAATATGATACAAACGTTATCCATAAATATTAGGCAAGTCCTTGAGTATAATCTTAATTCCAAAATCACCGACACTTGGGGAATGTCAGAAGTTTAACTGAAAATACTAAGAGCAACATAAGAATTAAAAGAAATTAATTATTCATGGTATCTACAACAATCTCATATAGTTAAACACCCTGTCAAATACCATTTTCTATTCCACATATACTACATCAGAAGATGCATCTACAAATAATTCATTTATTGAATTCGTACATACACATAAGGAAGATATCAACAATTTCTATAAAACTTTAATCATTAGAAAGCAATGATTAAGGTGTCTTTCCGCATCTAATTATATTTATATGTTATTTACGTAGTTTACCAGTGTTTACTATATTTAGTAATAGCGTGACCTTGTGTAAACAAAGTGTCACAAGAACTACACTGAAGGTAAAGTGACCTTCGAGAATCATATATAAGACGTGAGATTAGCGGTCAGACTAAGTTTTACATCCTTCATCGTCCAGTTCAAAACTGTAGTAAGTATACGTTTCTCTATACCGGTATATTTCTCTTATTCTAAAACCACATTTCAGTTCACATAGAAGAGGAACCTAAAAGTACGCGTTTTAATCGACAAATGTACCAAAGGCTTAAACTATTCAGTCATTATGAACGAAATATGGAATTGAATGTTTTACTTTTGATACTTTCTAATATGTAGAAATATTAAGACCAATTTTGACCTTTTAAACATATTGTAAAATAATAATATTTAAAGAACATAAGAAACATGACGACAAAAAAGTCATTTGATTTTTACAAGCTAGTAGTCAGTCTCTAAGTGAAACTTGTATATTTACTATCATGCTTTATTAATGTTGTCTTCGAATTTACAACGCTAAAATCAGGGGTTGGATTCCCCTCTATGGACTCAGCAGATAGCCCAATGTGGATTTACTATAAGAAATCACACACACATTATTAATGTTTGGTAGATGAAAATAACATGACAAGAGGAAAATACACTACACACGGCTGAACTTGTCTAATTCCGAAAATGTGGATTAGTTTTCAAGATGATGTGGATAAACCGTTGTGAAGAGAAATGGCAAATGCAAATACTAATTATTGGAATTTTTATTCAGAAAATATTTTATTTTAGTTAACAATAACACATTTTATGTTTGTTTCATGTAATAATGAAACTTTCAGTTAATATAATTTGTTTTCAGTGAAACTGTCAACAATGAAGGTAGTACTTTGCTCTTTCATTTTGTTCGTTCTTGTGGTGATCAGTCATGCCCAGTTACAACACTGTAACTACTGTGGAAGCCTGAACCTGCAACAACGTCGAGCGTGCTGTAACTATGGGTACATCCAGTGTTGTCGAATTCGTGTACCTACTGACCAAACCTTTCCAGGATCAGGTGCCCCAGGACAAGGCGGATATCCAGGCAGCTCCGGCGGCTTAAACCGTATGTATTGGTTTTTTTTTTAGAAATCGCTGATTTATTTGTTATCTTTTAGGTAATATAATTAAGAAAGATGATGTTTTGGCTCAAATGAGTAACTTTTATGACAAGTTTACTGTTATTCTATGTTAAGTAAAGGTGATGTCAAGTGTATGTCATTTGAACAACAAATATTTATTGTTCGGTTTTATTTCTTACTTTGTATAAGATCCTATACGTTTTAGATGAAAACAACATATTTACTACTAAAGTGTGGGACTTTTGTTGAATACTCGCAATATTTTTCGTAAAAATTATTTAAGTTGTAGATGTTTTTTTTCACACTCTTCCTATATTTTACATTTCGGACTTGAAACCAGATGTGAGTAAACGTACCATTCATCGCGAAATTTGAAACGTTATTTTTTACACTTGTGATTAATAATTCACTCATGAAAAAAAACAAGAAACACGCAAAAAGCGAAACATCTACAATCTCGGAGACTTGTGAAAAAACTATTGTTTTCGTTATTTTTGTAACATTTCGCACAAAGCTACATGAGGGTTACCTGCGCTAATCGTCTCTAATTTAGCAATGCAAGACTAGATGAAAAACAATTAGTCATCACCTTCCGAGACGAGTAATGGGATTGGGTGTAACTTATAACACCCCACGGCTGAATTTGTGAGCATATTTGATGTGACGAGGATTCGAACCTATGACTCTCAATTTACGAGTTGAGTGCCCATACCGTCTAGCCATGCCAGGCCATGACAAGTATTAGGTGTATTGCAGTTATAAAGTGTAGCATGTTAAATAAAAAAATAGGAAATTATTAACAGTCTTCTGTACTTAGTTTTAACAACACCTGTATGAGAAAACGAATGCGAATATGGGCTATTTGTTACAAAGAAAGGTATTTATTGAAACTTTAATAACTTCATATAAATGTCTACCTTGAAACTGTCCTCTAAAGATTTCTATAAACTTGATTGAACAGAAACAGTTTTAACAGCACTTATCTGTGAATAATTATAATTAGTTTATTAACATAGTGTTATTTACTATTTGGAAAATGTAGAACCTGGTTTTCCAAACTATTATGGTTCTGGTCTCTGGTCTTCAAACTATTATGGTTCTGGAAGCGGCGTAGGTACTATTGGAGCTCCCATTGGTCTTCAGCCTGGTGCTACTGGAGGCGGCGTAGGTACTATTGGAGCTCCCATTGGTCTTCAGCCTGGTGCTACTGGAGGCGGCATTGGTGGTGTTGAAGGTACCGTTGGTGCCCAACCCGGTGGCACTGGAGAACTCGCAGGTGGTGTTGGAGCTACCGTTGGTGTCCAGCCTGGTGCTACTGGAGGCGGCGCGGGTGGTGTTGAAGGTACTATTGGTATCTATCCTGGTGCTACTGGAGGTGGTGTAGGTGGTGTTGAAGGTACTATTGGTATCTATCCTGGTGGTACTGAAGGCGGCGTTGGTGGTGTTGGAGCTACCGTTGGTGTCCAGCCTGGTGGTACTGGAGGCGGCGTTGGTGGTGTTGGAGCTACCGTTGGTGTCCAGCCTGGTGGTACTGGAGGCGGCGTTGGTGGTGTTGAAGGTACCGTTGGTATCTATCCTGGTGGCACATTTCCTCATCCTCTTCCTAACTTACCTCTTGGTGGTGACATAATTTTGAGGAAGAAACCCGCAGCTTCCGACTCCAAAGATGCATAAATTCAAAACTTCCAAGTTTACAAGGAAATGAGCTTGAAGAGTTTTGTATGTATTGTAAGACGTTAATAATAAATGTGTTTTTAACTGTTATTAATATTTTGTTTTTTTCCCTAAAAGATAGTCATATTTTAATTACCATCTTTCCCCAACTCTATATATTTAGTGGAATTAAAATTTCTCACTAGAAACAATAATTTTATGTAATTAGACAATACAGCGAATATATTATTTTAGCGCATCTTTACATTTCTTAAAGATATATTGTATTTAAAAGTAAGCTTAACTATTAGAACATCATAACAGGAAACTATAAACTTTCGTTATAAATAAAAAGAAAATTTAAACCCATCTCTCACGTATTGGGTGTATTTAGACCTTATTTCTTACAGCAAGACGTTACGTTTTCAAAACATAATCTTAAAGAGATGTGTTTCTTGGAAAATTATGTAAAGTGTTTTTACTTTTAACAAGATAAGAAACAAAAAATATAATTTATATTAATTATTCTAAACTTTACACATTCATTCACAAACGAAGCCTGACATCTTTCAACGAATAGACTCTTGGTGTTTATCAATGTTTATTTGTTTTTTTAATTTTGCGCAAAACTACACGAGGGCTATCTGCGCTAGCCGTCCGTAATTTTGCTGCGTAAGACCAGAGGAAAGACCGCTAGTCATAACCACCCACCGCCAACTCTGGAGCTACTCTTTTACCAACGAATAGGGTGAGTGACCGTTCTATTATAACGCCCCAACGGCTAAAATTGCGAGCTTGTTTGGCGCGACGTGGATGCGAACCCGCGACCCTTAGGTTATGACTAGCACGTCTTAATCCACCTGGTTATACCGGGTTGGTAGATAAGGAAGTTTCTTTACAAGAATGAATATTTTAATTTCCAAAAGTGTGTGTGTGTGTGTTCTATCTGCTGAGTTCACCGAAGGGAATCAAACCCCTTATTTTAGAGTTGTAAATCCGTAGACATACCGACGTACTCGTGGAGGACAATTTCGAAAACAACACAAAATTCACAGAAATATAATTAATTATCAAAAATATTAAATTTATGCGTAGGAACATTTAAATAGCATTTCTATAAATCACTGAGTTTGTTTTGGAATTTCGCACAAAGCTACTCGAGGGCTATCTGTGCTAGCCGTCCCTAATTTAGCAGTGTAAGACTAGAGGGAAGGCAGCTAGTCATCACCACCCACCGCCAACTCTTGGGCTACTCTTTTACCAAGGAATAGTGAGATTGACAGTCACATTATAACGCCCTAACGGCTGAAAGGGCGAGCATTTTGGTGTGGCAGGGATTCGAACCCGCGACCCTGGAACTACGAGTTGAGTGCCTTAACCATCTGGCCATGCGGGGCTAGATGAATGAACAGCAGAAGTATAAGTGGTAGTTAAATGGTAACCAAATCGAAATTCTGCTAATTATGCGCTCGTAGTTTGCAGATAAATATATAGCATGATTCATAGTCTAGATGTAAGTGAGTGATCAATGAATGTCTACTTAAATCCATACAGTCCGTCCCAGAACTCATTCAGTGCAGGATCTTCACTATCAAATGTTAAAAAATCTCAACAACAGTTATTACATGTGTAGCAAGAAAGGTTATATAGCGGCTTGTATTGATCGATGTAAGATATAGGTTACCAAACTGAATATCTACAACTAGCAAGAAGCGGAAGTTCATAGCTATTAAATATTTCTTTGCTCTTTTAAATTCACGACATGATAAATGAACATCATGGTTACAGACATTGTCGAGATTGAATGAATGTTCAGAGATTTATGAACTACTCCATAATACGTACGTTTTTAAAGTTCTCCAAAGTCTTTAGGATAGGAAACGTAAGATAACATAAATGTTGCAAATGTGCATTCAGTAGATACAAGTATGAAGTTTAAGTTGGGACGTCTCTAGGACTCTTCAGTATTCATATACATATATACATGTTTAGAGAATTTACCTATGACAAGATAAGAATTCATACAGTTCTGTTAAACTTTCTAAAAGCAACCTCACACTAATTTTGAACATACATACATAATGAGTTAGAAACAATAACATTGAGCCTCAGGCATCGAGCATTGATACAGTTATCTAGTTGCTTTCTTTATGTTATTTCAAAGGCAAACGTGCTTCAGGTACAAAGATTGTCAAACTACAGAAGTAAACAAACTGGTCACACATTGCTGTTCGAAGGCTCATTCCCCACGTGCCTGAGACACACAACTTAATATTTACAAATCTTTATCTGTTCCAGGTGCGTTCAGACCCATTATTAACAAACACACATAATTAATTGTTCACCATTATTATTGTTATTTGTGCTCTAATTAAATTCAAATTTCAGACCGATTATGTTATATAACACATTTTTGCTTTTCTTAACAATAACTTCAGTGGTTTCTGTCTGAATAACTCACCATTATCCGTTAATTTTCGTTTCGTTGTGATAGCACATTTGTGTGTGGGACAAACCTAAATGAGTTGAATAACGTTTCTCAGACAATTATTCAATATTTCCTTATTTATTATATGAAATAAGTAATAAAAATTATAATGTAAACTAGAAAACTTTAGATTTAGTTTGTGAAGCTTATTTGAATGTGTTTTCATAATGGCCGTAGTTTCAACTAAATCCATGTTACTTATTCACAATTATAATGCGTAAATCTCTGACCCCGTGTTGTTGACCCTAATTAGTTGGTATTCCTGAATAAATACTTCAGTCATGCCAAAGTGGATGAAATGAAACGATTGTAATTATAATTACTTGGAAAAGATACAAGATATGAATGGAAAGTGAAGATACACAGAAACAATGCCCTTTGGCAATTACTTTAGATAGCAATACGATTAAAATAACAAAAGTGTTTGATCATAGAGTTACTGGAATTTCGAACGATAATAGCTCACAAAACTCCAATCACAAATATACCTTTTAAGATTCACAGCATTAATCTCGTTTTTGCAATGAGTTTCTTGGGAATTGTAGATACAAGTTAAATTTACTTCACGTCTGTTATTTTTGTCATTATTCAGTTTTATTTGTTTTCCGAAAACGTTAACAGGTTTTTGAACATTGTTGAACATTCGATAATATCGAATAGTATCTCCCGACAAAAGCTCCTAAAGAACAGGTCATGTGCAACTAAGTCTCACGTCCATATGGATTTCTAAAGCACCTACTTCACAAATACATGAACACGAAAACATTTCTTTCAATAAGGAATGAAAATGTATCAAACACTTTGATACACTTTTATTTATTGGATTAATAATTTAAGAGAAAAACAGATGAGAGGTAAATTCAAATTCTATATATCATTGGAGTTCCGCAAAATAGCCAGAGTAAAGTTATTATGGTAGGTCATAAGTGTACATTCAAACACTCTTAATAGTTTTATAGGTTCTCTTGAATGGATGAGCATACGGAGTGGTCAGAAATCATGCGTAGAAGTAATTATGATAATTTATTGGGTATCAATTTTGGTCACTTGTTAGGTTCACATAAGAAGTTTGATAACCTGTCCCTTTCATCCGTCTATCTATTGATGGATACAAACACACGAACACACATACATATAACATATCATACTATGAAGCTGTGTAACCCTTCCATCCATCTACGCGATAAAATTGCTGTTGTTGCTGCGTCTATGATAATTTAAACTTGACATATGACATCGTTTAGTCCCCTCGGTGGACTCAGCAGATAGGCAAATGTGGCTTTGCTGTTAGAAAACACACATCCTTGAGTGAACTTGATGTCAAGTTAAGATAAGAATTTTTGTGATTTAAGCACAGATACTCACTCACAAGTAGACCATGAACCAATGTAAACCTCATTTGCTAATCGAAACACATAATAAGCTGTCTCTTGCATTGCACACAATTTTGTGTTCCTTATTCTTGTGCACAGCGATTTATAGAAAGGATATTAAAGTTCTCAAACACAAATTTAATACTTTTTATAATTAGTTGTAATTTCTGTAGATATCTTTTCGCAGTTGAAGTTATTCATTCTTATAAAGAAACTTCATTATCTATGTTACATATTTTAAAGTGACCCAATAACCGAATTTCAAATGTATCAGATAATTTGATCTTTTTGACAAACTGTTTTGTAATTACACTAATAAAGTTGGTATTTAATCAAACTGTTGAGATTTTCTTCACTCAAACAATAAATGTATAATCATTCCATCCGTTACCGCTTCTAGATATAACCATATTATTTTACATACAGATAGCAAAATTTTCAGATAAACTTAATGTTTACAAAATGCAAGATTTTTATCCAATTTTTACATCCGTAAGTTTTTGTAACTCGCGAATATATTCCTTAAATACTTTGTTTTTTATCAATGCAATTATAATTTAGTTTATACATCAAATGAAACATGGGTTGTATCAACGAATAACAGAATAAAATGTATGGTTGCAACATGTTATTGTTTGTTTGTTTGTGTTTTCAATTTCGCGCAAAGTTACTCAAAGGCTATCTGCGCTAGCCGTCCCTAATTTAGCTAGTCATCACCTCCCACCGTCAACTCTTGGGCGACTCTTTTACCAACGAATAGAGAGATCGATCATCACATTATAACGCCCACACGAATGAAATGGCAAGCACGTTTGGTGTGACGGGTATTCCAACTCGCGACCTTCGGATTTGGAGTCAAACGTTTAAACCACCCGGCCATGCCGTGCCAACTTGTTTTAGTAGCTGGCTTAAATGCAAAGTAAATAGTATTAATTCGCATAACCTAAAATACATGTACTGAACAAACACAGATAATTTCAGAAAAGTAAATGTAAGATTCATCAAAATGAAATTTATAAAATTGTGACACGTTATCGTTCTAACAGGTACTAATCATGTTTCTATTGAAAATATTATTTAAGAATATTTCTCGAAATGTATAAAAAATTATCTCTATTAATTTGAAAGGTACTAAAGTCAAATGATCTCAGAGTCCAATGTTTTTTGTAAAACATATTTATTGAGCAGTTTTGATTGATAAACAATAAGTCTCAACTCACTGAGTTGGCATAGTATGTTATTTTGATTAAGGATAGGCTTCATCTGTAATTGAACGTGGACTATTCAGAATAACTGAAATCAGTTATATGTTTTCAAGATGTGCGTCACCTTAAGATTATATTTTGAAAATCTAATGACTTGTTCTTAAAAATAAGGAATAATTGTATATATTTTGTGAGTGATTAATTTAACAAGTTCTTTTTTTATAATGATAGTCTAAAGTTTGATGTTAGGGTGTTCTAATAATTGATTTTTTAAAGATATACAACATATCTTTAGTGTTATAAACATGGGCTAAAAGTGACATCTCTACTGCATGTTATTACTAAATAAATAATTTTTCAGGCGAGAAAATTTAATTATACTAAATATATAGAGTTGGGTAACACGATATAGTGAAATATAACTTTGTTTTTAAGGAACAAAACACAGACTGAAGAACAATAAAAAATACTTTTTTTACGAACGTCTTACACAATGCTTCCAGCATTCTTAAAGCTTAATTTTCGGTAAACATATATTTCGGATCCTCAATTCTATGCATCTCGTCAGTTGGAATCTGCGGGCTTTTTCCTCAAAATTACGTCACCACCAAGAGGATAATTAGGAAAAGGCTGAGGATATCCGCCACCAGGTAACGTGCCAACGGTACCTCCAACACCGACTCCAATACCACCAGGTAAGGTACCTCCAACACCGACTCCAATACCACCAGGACCATAATAGTTCGGATAACCAGGTTCTACGTTTACAAAATTGCAAATAACACTGTTTTAATATATTTTTTATAGACACTTGCTGTTAAACATCCTTTCGTTCAATCAGTTTCATAGAAAACCTTCATAAGACACTTTCAAGGTAGACATATGTATGAAATTTTAAAAGTTTAAATAAATAACTTTCTTTGTATCTTGTTAACTTATTACCCAGTCTGCGAGTCAGCGAGGTATGTTCTGTTGGTTGATTTCCAGACAGTTTTCCTTTTCTCTTTCTACGTTTTTCTTTTTTAATTCAAAATTTTGTCTAGTAATTAAAATTGTGTGATATCTGAATCCTTAACTAGCCAGTTTCCTGGTCTATTTCTGTTTGTCTTATAACATACGAGAGTGTGAAATACATGTAAAAAAATCCAACAAAACACGATATTTGTCTAAAATGTTGGAAAGTGCAAGGTTTGGTCACTGAACGCTATAAACCGTTTTCTCCACAGTGTTCGTGAATGGTTTCTTCAGATATAGCTGAGGAAGGTTCTACGAAGATTGTTCACTACTGTAAGAGAACACATACTTGTATTGTTTTGTACAAGGTGAACACATTACACTACCTCCTAACTAACGGATATTTGTAGTGTATTGAGAGATGAGGTATTTCAACAGTAAAATGTGATTATTAGGGTTCATCACATCGATCCATTTGTAACAGACCAATTTTTCGGTTCAACATCGAAATGTAAAACCTCCTTTGTATAACACGTTCGCTATCATTGACTGGTACACTTGGTTTTAAAATAAGTACAGAAAATTGTAAATGAAATATTTTCTTGATTAACATATAACAATTTATAGTTGCTGTACACCTAATATTTCTCATAAAAATCTCTGAGATTGTAAATATTTTTCTTTCGCATGTTTCTTGTTTTGTTCATTTGTGAATTATCGATCATAAGTGTAAAAACTAAAGTTTCAAATAAACTACTGTAACTCATGTTTCAGTCCAGCTGATTCGTTCTTGTTCTTAAAGAAATATATTACTGGCATTACTTGAAAAAACAAAATACATTCATCTAGAATGGTAGATTTACTAACATCTTGTTACAAGTCCAAAATGTAAAAATATAGAAAGAGTGTGAAAAAATCATCTAGAATCTAAATAATTTTAGTAGTAAATATGTTGTTTTTATCTAAAACGTGTAGGATCTTATACAAAGTAAGAAGTAAAACCGAACTATAAATATTTGTTGTTTACATGATATACACTTTAAATCACCTCTAGTTAACATAGAATAACAGTAAACATGTCATAAAAGTTACTCATTTGAGCCAAAACATTATCGTTTTTATTTATATTACCTAAAAGATAACAATAAATGACTAATTTCTCAAAGAAAAACCAATACATACGGCTTAAGCCGCCGGAGCTGCCTGGATATCCGCCTTGTCCTGGGGCACCTGATCCTGGAAAGGTTTGGTCAGTAGGTACACGAATTCGACAACACTGGGTGTACCCATAGTTACAGCACACTCGACGTTGTTGCAGGTTCAGGCTTCCACAGTAGTTACAGTGTTGTAACTGGGCATGACTGATCACCACAAGAACGAACAAAATGAAAGAGCAAAGTACTACCTTCATTGTTGACAGTTTCACTGAAAACAAATTATATTAACTGAAAGTTTCATTATTACATGAAACAAACATAAAATGTGTTATTGTTAACTAAAATAAAATATTTTCTGAATAAAAATTCCAATAATTAGTATTTGCATTTGCCATTTCTCTTCACAACGGTTTATCCACATCATCTTGAAAACTAATCCACATTTTCGGAATTAGACAAGTTCAGCCGTGTGTAGTGTATTTTCCTCTTGTCATGTTATTTTCATCTACCAAACATTAATAATGTGTGTGTGATTTCTTATAGTAAATCCACATTGGGCTATCTGCTGAGTCCATAGAGGGGAATCCAACCCCTGATTTTAGCGTTGTAAATTCGAAGACAACATTAATAAAGCATGATAGTAAATATACAAGTTTCACTTAGAGACTGACTACTAGCTTGTAAAAATCAAATGACTTTTTTGTCGTCATGTTTCTTATGTTCTTTAAATATTATTATTTTACAATATGTTTAAAAGGTCAAAATTGGTCTTAATATTTCTACATATTAGAAAGTATCAAAAGTAAAACATTCAATTCCATATTTCGTTCATAATGACTGAATAGTTTAAGCCTTTGGTACATTTGTCGATTAAAACGCGTACTTTTAGGTTCCTCTCCAACGTGAACTGAAATGTGGTTTTAGAATAAGAGAAATATACCTGTATAGAGAAACGTATACTTACCACAGTTTTAAACTAGACGATAAAGGATGTAAAACTTAGTCTGACCGCTAATCTCACGTCTTATATATGATTTTCGAAGGTCACTTTACCTTCAGTGTAGTTCTTGTGACACTTTGTTTACACAAGGTCACGCTATTACTAAATATAGTAAACACTGGTAAACTACGTAAATAACATATAAATATAATTAGATGCGGAAAGACACGTTAATAATTGCTTTCTAATGATTAAAGTTTTATAGAAATTGTTGACATCTTCCTTATGTGTATGTACGAATTCAATAAATGAATTATTTGTAGATGCATCTTCTGATGTAGTATATGTGGAATAGAAAATGGTATTTGACAGGGTGTTTAGCTATATGAGATTGTTGTAGATACCTTGAATAATTAATTTCTTTTAATTCTTATGTTGCTCTTAGTATTTTCATTTAAACTTCTGACATTTTCCAAGTGTCGATTATTTTGCAATTAAAATTATGTGCTTAAGACTTGTCTAATGTTTAGAAACAACGTTGGTATCATAGTAATGAAAAATATATTTAAATATATAGGATTTTGCAATTTTAGATCAACATCTCCGATTTCATGAAAAAAAAAAGTCGACATACTGCAAGGTGTACAAAATAAAACAAAATTCCACCCTCCGGCCTCTTTGTTCATTTGTTTTTTGAATTTTGCGAAATGCTAAAGGAGGGCTATCTGCGCTAGCCGTCCCTAATTTAGTAGTGTAAGACGAAAGGGAAAGCAGCTAGTCATCACTACCCACCGCTAACTTTTGTGTTAGTCTTTTACGAACGAATAGTGGGATTGACCATCACATTATAATGCCCTTAAAGTTGAAAGATCGAGCATGGTTGGTACGACGAGGATTCGAACCCGCAACCCTATTCGTTTTAAAGAACTGTATAACAATTACTTTTCAATCTAACAATTACAATAGTAAAACTAAATTAAACATCAGTTTTTATTCCTATTGATATTATACTTGATGTGGTGTCCAAATGGTGGTTCAAAATAAATTGTCTATTACCTAATTACGTGAACGAAAAGCAAAAACAATATTTGGTTTATAAAACATTTACACTTTTGTGCAAATTAATTGAAACAAGACGGAAATTTACGAATTTTTCAATGTTTTCGTTTTATTTCTGATAATCCAAAAATCACTCACAAATTAATACATGATATGACCGCCATTATTTTTCAGAAGATCATTAATCCGCTTTGGTATCGAGCCCACGAATTGACTGCAATCTTTTCTAATTTTTAGATCGCGGTATCACACTCAATTATGGCCTCAATTAGCTTATCTTTTGCAGTGCAGTCTTTTTCCCAAAGTTTTTCTTTACAAATCGCCCAAATATTTTCAATAGAATTTAAGTCCAGAGAGTTTCCAGGCCAGTCCAGCACCTTTATTCGCGTTGTAGCCATAAAATTCCTCAGAAGTTTCGATGTGTGGCACGGAGCCAGTTCTTGCTGGATCTGGCATTTTTCCCTTTTTCAATTCTGGAACGACTCTTCTCTGCAATGTTCGATGTACTGTTGTCTTCACATCATACCTTCTACAATGGGTAAGCCTCCGACGCCATAGTAGCTGATAAAGTTTCAAAACATCTTCTTCAAGGAATGTTTTAAGAACTGACTGATGTGAGATTCTCGAAGTTTCTCACCTGAGATCTGCGAACATGCAGACTTCTTTGACTCTGTACAAATAAATGAGTCTCGTCACCGAATAACACCTCCCTCCATTGTTCTTGCGTCAGTTCTTATATTTCAGACCCCATTGATACCGTTTTTTCCTCACTGAGTTGGTAAGAAGTTGTTTTTTGACTGGTCTCCTTGCCCTTCTAACGCAATTTCGAATGACGTAATATTCCTCAAAATTTTGTTGTATAATCCAAAAGTAGATCAACCGTACTGCAAAATACAGCTAATGACGCCGTCTGTGTCAAAAAATGACTATTAAAGGAAATCAGCGGGTCCAGCGAGCCTACACCGGCCGCCATGCTGAAAATATTGTTAAACGACCATTTGTTCCATTAATTTGCACAAGGGCGTATCAGTATACTCCACTTATCTCTGTTCCTCGCTAGTACAGCCGTAAGTCAACGGATTTACAAAGCTAGAATCAGTGGTTCGATTACCCTCGACGGACTCAGCAGACGGCCTGATGTAGCATTGCTATAAGAAAAAACATACACTCACTTATCCCTGTATGTAATTTCTATTTAAAGTTATTAGTATCCCGTAAGCAATCGATTATATGTTGGAAATACAATACTTGTGTGAGAGAACATTTCAATACAAAGATAAGAATTCGTCAAGTCTTCTGCTTTATTTCAGGAAATCAATTTGAATTTTTTAAATAACATAAAGAGGAAACAACGACTGTGTAATGTGAGTTAAGGAAAGTCTAGTCGTAAGGAAAGTGAAACATGATATACATCACATAGCTGGTTTTGTTAAGTATCGTTAGATATGTAAAAGATAGTGTTTAGTAGAATGTATACATCAATACTGCTTTGCTTGACGAGATATTGTTTGTACATACAAGATGACGGGTTATTTAATTTTTTTCATCTGTAATATATCCTATGGTATGTTGAAAGACAATAACGTGATGAATATTGCTATAATCTTTCAGAAATCATAACTCTTACCTAGGTGAAGAGTGTAAGGTGTATTTGTAGATATTTTACATCACTAAAAACAAAGCTTGATTGTCTGAGGAATATCTAAACGTTTTGGTTCAGTATAGGAATTGTTTCCTATATAAAAAATACAAATTCTGTTGTTCAGGTTTATTGTGTAAGTAATTACACGGCCTTCAACCTTATGTTTATTTGTTTTATCTCAGAGTTGCCCTTCACAAACGAAACATACGCCAGTCAGGTAAAGTTATTTTAAGAAAATCAGTCATATCGTGACCTTCCTTAAGTTAAACCCAATCGTGTCTCTTCCAGATGAGTGGAAAACAACAACAGTATATAAACTCCAAGTAAAAGAGATTTTAGAAAGCAGAAAGATTTTTATGTTAAATATTTTCTGTAGTATTTCGGTAAGATTTCAAATCATGTATTAATAATTTGTATTATTTTGCGTTTCTTATTACCTTACGTTCTAAAATTTTTCCATTCTATACGTAAGAGAATGAAATAATGTTTTTATTATAATATATCTACTTAATAAGACATACTAATGAGACTTATTGGTTTAGTATATACATATTTGATGTATCAAATATTTCTGATTTTGATTCCGTAGGCTCTGATGTAATTGATCATTTAACACAACATAAAAAGATAAATACTTAAACTGTATAAACCTGCTGATTTTGTGATCGCTGTTGTTTTCGTTGTTGGCCACTGTGTACTGTGATAAATTACTATTACTACTTTTAGGCTAAACGCAACATATTCTGTTTAAGTAATTTAAAGTCAACTTCGCGTGCTAATGATTTTTTATGTGAACACTTTTATTGTTATCTATAAATTATCTTTTGTATTTCAGGTTAGAAGCGAAAAGATGAAGTTCATATTCTGTCTAACCTTGTTGCTCGCTAGCGCCGTCTACATTCTAGCTCAAACCAACTGTCAGGAATGTGGAACAGGTAGAATGAATTCCCAACAGAGACTTGCTTGCTGTAACTTAGGAATCAATGAAGAACAGTGCTGTTCGTATTTTGCTTTACCCAACATACCTGGTGGAGGACCTTATACAGGACATGGTGTTTATGGACCTAAGCCTTACATTCCTGGCAATCCATCTAATGCTGGAGGGTTCTATCCTCCCTACCAACCGTATGGAGGTCGGTAAAAACCCTGGTATATCTAACGAGCCCATACACCGTTTGAGTGGATTTCTTATTAGAAGTATTAAACATCAGTATTTGAGAAATATTTCAGCAGAGATATGTCAAAATCATTTTAAGTGTTCGATTTCACTAAAGAATGTTTTGGTTTCCTTTTCAATAGAAGTAAAACATAGAGTGTAAGTTTTCCAAAGTATTGTATAGACCACACCAATAAAACATTAATTTGATAAAATTTATTAATTGGAATTTTAGTCTTATTACACATAACTAACTTGCGTAATGAATATAGATGTATAAGATAAAAACAATCTGATTTTCTTTTCAGCTTGACAGCCCTTTTAGGAAACGACACGTTTTATTTTAAAAGAAGCGTCGAGTTAGGAATATTACAGATTGTCTGGAAGAAACACTCAAAATGTACACTGTACTGCGTTACGGACAAATCTGCAATTAATTATATTACGTATACCGGGTATTAAAATTTCAAAAGTCCAGAAAGAAGCTAAATGAATGTAAATATGTATCAAGCTTATGATATTTACCAACAAGATAAATACACACAATTATCTTTCTTAACACAACTACATTTTAACATACAAACAACAATACAATTTATAATAACAGTTTTTACTAACAGTTGTAACAAATGATGGCTTATATACAAGTTTTAGAAACATACAAAATATACTGAGTGTTCTATCTGATATAGAACTAAATATTTAGTCAATGCTCCACTTTCACGTTAAGCGAATGAATTGTGAGTTGATATTGTTGCAACTCGGCTTAGCTAAATCTATCTTTTCTTGACTGTTCTCACACCAGGTACCCCAGTGGCACAGTGATATGTCTGCAGACTCACAACGCTAGAAACTGGGTTACAACACCTGTGGTGAGAAGAGGGTATATAATCCATTGTGTGGATTTATACTTAATTCTAAAAAAAAAAAATCACAGGAGGTACTAGCTGCCTTCTTCCAGCAAATATATTTAACACCTTCACAGATATAATACCGTTCGAAATAATTCACTGAACTTAAACAATTTATAAGGTTCGAAATCTACAAACGTTTGTGGTACTTTTCTCTGCGTGTTTTCTTCAATGATGGGTCTGAACTCGCCTCAAATAGCATAAACATTATGCTGTGGATCCCAGTCACATGGGAATGAGCCATCGAACACTATTGTATGACCAGTTTGCTTCTTCTGACAATCGTTGTTGCCTGAAATACGTCTGCTTTTCAAATAACATTAAGAAAACAGCTAGATCATCGTATCAATGAATAATACCTGAAGCTCATAGTATTTTCTTCTAACTCATTTTCTATTAAAGTCAAAGTAATTGGAAAGAATTCATCTATGAAAAGTTTGACTACGTCATATATGATTTCGGCCAAGTTTGGATTAAAAAGTGTACTATCTCTCGATATGCTTTCTCTGTGTCTAAACCGAAAGGTGAGATAGTATGTTCAAAATTAGTGTGAGGTTGCTTTTAGTAAAGATCGGGCACAAACATAACACAATTTTATGAAATTTTATGTTTTCTATTCAATGTCAAATTCTCTAAACGATGCATGACTATGGAAGATTCCTATAATGATTTTCTTAAAATAACTTCACCTAACTTATATATGTTTCCTTTGTGAAGGGCAGCTCTGAGATCAAACAAATAAACATAAGGTTGAAGGCCGTGTAAATACTTATCTCATAGCAAACCTCAACAACAAAATTGATGTTTTTTTCCTATTTTTAACCAAAACGTTTCGATATTCCCTAAACAATCAAGCTTGATTTGTAGTGGTGTAATATATATAAAAATACACCCCTCATTCTTCAACTAAGTTAGAATTATGATTTCAGATAGATGAAAGCAATTGTCATCACTTTCATTGTCTTCAACAGTCCATGGGGTGCAGCAGAGAAAAAATAACCTTTTAAATATCCCGTCATCTCACATCTACAAACAACATCATTACAGTTACACATTTATTGTTTCCTCTTTATGTAGTTAAAAATATTTAAAATTGGTTTTGTGGAATAAAGCACTAGACGTGACGAATCCCTGTTTCTCTATCGAAATGTTCTCTCACACAAGCGTGAAGACAACGAATTCAATTTTCAACATTTAAAAGAATGCTTACTGGATGATGATAATTGTAAATAGGGATTAGGTATAGTGGAGTATACAGGTAAGCTTTTTACAAATAGTTAAGCTCATATTATAACATGTAACTCCATTTTAGCCTTCTATATTTTAAACGTATAACTTTTCATTTCATAAAACTCAATTACTCTTGTGACAACATAAGAAATCTAAGTAATCTAACAGTTTTTTTTTTAGCTAAATCATTGTGGTTTATATTATTATATTAATAAGTACTAGTAAAGTGAGCTTGATCATTAATGGCTTGAACGATTAGAGGTGATATTAAAGTATAACTTAAACAATGTCAAAGTAATAACCTACTGGGGCTACCAAGGGTATTGTTAATGTCTAACAGATCCTTCTGAATTTTTAAAACTCTGTGATAAGTGTAGACTGCGGGTGCTATTAAAACTCTTTGATAACTTTACACCAACAAGAGTAAGGACAACCAATGAAACTGGAGTTTATGATATAATACCCATATAGTCATTATGTATAGTTGGTGTATCAAAATGACCAGAATAATTGAAAAGGAATTAATATAATTACTATTAAGCCTGGTATATTAAATACAAATGTACTGATTCTAGCAAGGATAAAGTTATATCGTGTACATGTAAATATTACATTAAAACGATTACGTGTTAACGGTTATTCAATTGCTGTTACTTACGTTATCAAATAAACGTAAAAACTACCCCAAACAATGCAGAATGAAGCTTTTAACAATACGACCCAGGTTTAATTGCAATACTCACATCCATTATCGTTGTAAGATGGCGGAACAATATTAAGTGACAAAAAAAGAATACATGGGCGATCCTCTTATGAACTACTTATGTGGTTCATCACAACATGTATTGCAGTAATGTATTGTCTACTACAAGTAAGTTTGTTTGTTTCTTTTGAATTTCGCGCAACGCTACACGAGGGCCTTCCGAGCTAGCCATCCCTAATTAAGCAGTGTAAGACTAGAGGGAAAGCAGGTAGTCATCACCATCCACCACCAACTCTTGGGCTTCTCTTTTACCAACGAACAGTGAGATTGACAGTACATTATAACGTCCCCACGGTTGAAAGAGCGAGCATGTTTGGTGTCACTACAAGTAAGATATTCTGTAATAATTTTTGGTCAGCTACGATTAGAAAGAGCGTTTGCAATAATTTTGACGCATTAACTCTTGTAGGACACTTGAAACTAATTTGGACACTTAAAACCAGAAAGACAATTTGTAATATCTTGACTGGACGCTGCTTAACAAACTGTCTACATTAATATTCACTATTAACTGTCACTGCTTCTAAATTTGTACATTAAATTATATTTAAGACTTTTGACAACATACCACAAAGTACTGATATTTTGAGGAGGATAGTAATTATTTTTTCAATAAATTAACAACAGAACAACAGTTGAAACAAGGGTTTAAATTTTCTCTTTTTTTCAAGCCTCATGGTTTATCAAATTATGTAAATTAAATCAGCTGTGTCGTTCAAAATTGTAAAATCCTAGACGTTTAAATATATATATATATTAATTAATATGATACAAACGTTATCCATAAATATTAGGCAAGTTCTTGAGTATAATCTTAATTCCAAAATCACCGACACTTGGGGAATGTCAGAAGTTTAACTGAAAATACTAAGAGCAACATAAGAATTAAAAGAAATTAATTATTCATGGTATCTACAACAATCTCATATAGTTAAACACCCTGTCAAATACCATTTTCTATTCCACACATACTACATCAGAAGATGCATCTACAAATAACTCATTTATTCAATTCGTACATACACATAAGGAAGATATCAACAATTTCTATAAAACTTTAATCAATAGAAAGCAATTATTAAGGTGTCTTTCCGCATCTAATTATATTTGTATGTTATTTACGTAGTTTACCAGTGTTTACTATATTTAGTAATAGCGTGACCTTGTGTAAACAAAGTGTCACAAGAACTACACTGAAGGTAAAGTGACCTTCGAGAATCATATATAAGGCATGAGATTAGCGGTCAGACTAAGTTTCACATCCTTTATCGTCTAGTTTAAAACTGTGGTAAGTATACGTTTCTCTATACAGGTATATTTCTCTTATTCTAAAACCACATTTCAGTTCACGTTGGAGAGGAACCTAAAAGTACGCGTTTTAATCGACAAATGTACCAAAGACTTAAACTATTCAGACATTATATTCGTAATATGGAATTGTATGTTTTACTTTTGATACTTTTTAATATGTAGATGTATTAAGACCAATTTGGAGCTTTTAAACATATTGTAAAATAATAATATTTAAAGAACAAAAGAAACATGACGACAAAAAAGTCATTTGATTTTTACAAGCTAGTAGTCAGTCTTTAAGTGAAACATGTATATTTACTATCATGCTTTATTAATGTTGTCTTCGAATTTACAACGCTAAAATCAGGGGTTGGATTCCCCTCTATGGACTCAGCAGATAGCCCAATGTGGATTTACTATATAAAAACATACACACGTTATTAATGTTTGGTTGAAAACACAAACACATTATTAATGTTTGGTAGATGAAAATAACATGACAAAAGGAAAATACACTACACATGACTGAACTTGTCGAATTTCCAAAATGCGGATTAGTTTTCAAGATGATGTGGACAAACCCTTGTGAAGAGAAATGGCAAATGCAAATACTAATTATCGGGATTTTTATTCAGAAAATATTTTATTTTAGTTAACAATAACACATTTTATGTTTGTTTTATGTAATAATGAAGCTTTCAGTTAATATAATTTGTTTTCAGTGAAACTGTCAACAATGAAGGTAGTACTTTGCTCTTTCATTTTGTTCGTTCTTGTGGTGATCAGTCATGCCCAGTTACAACACTGTAACTACTGTGGAAGCCTGAACCTGCAACAACGTCGAGTGTGCTGTAACTATGGGTACACCCAGTGTTGTCGAATTCGTGTACCTACTGACCAAACCTTTCCAGGATCAGGTGCCCCAGGACAAGGCGGATATCCAGGCAGCTCCGGCGGCTTAAACCGTATGTATTGGTTTTTTTTTTAGAAATCGCTGATTTATTTGTTATCTTTTAGGTAATATAATTAAGAAAGATGATGTTTTGGCTCAAATGAGTAACTTTTATGACAAGTTTACTGTTATTCTATGTTAAGTAGAGGTGATGTCAAGTGTATGTCATTTGAACAACAAATATTTATTGTTCGGTTTTATTTCTTACTTTGTATAAGATCCTATACGTTTTAGATGAAAACAACATATTTACTACTAAAGTGTGGGACTTTTGTTGAATACTCGCAATATTTTTCGTAAAAATTATTTAAGTTGTAGATGTTTTTTTTCACACTCTTCCTATATTTTTACATTTCGGACTTGAAACCAGATGTGAGTAAACGTACCATTCATCGCGAAATTTGAAACGTTATTTTTTACACTTGTGATTAATAATTCACTCATGAAAAAAAACAAGAAACACGCAAAAAGCGAAACATCTACAATCTCGGAGACTTGTGAAAAAACTATTGTTTTCGTTATTTTTGTAACATTTCTCACAAAGCTACATGAGGGTTACCTGCGCTAATCGTCTCTAATTTACCAATGCAAGACTAGATGAAAAACAATTAGTCATCACCTTCCGAGACGAGTAATGGGATTGGGTGTAACTTATAACACCCCACGGCTGAATTTGTGAGCATATTTGATGTGACGAGGATTCGAACCTATGACTCTCAATTTACGAGTTGAGTGCCCATACCGTCTAGCCATGCCAGGCCATGACAAGTATTAGGTGTATTGCAGTTATAAAGTGTAGCATGTTAAATAAAAAAATAGGAAATTATTAACAGTCTTCTGTACTTAGTTTTAACACCACCTGTATGAGAAAACGAATGCGAATATGGGCTATTTGTTACAAAGAAAGGTATTTATTGAAACTATAATAACTTCATATAAATGTCTACCTTGAAACTGTCCTCTAAAGATTTCTATAAACTTGATTGAACAGAAACAGTTTTAACAGCACTTATCTGTGAATAATTATAATTAGTTTATTAACATAGTGTTATTTACTATTTGGAAAATGTAGAACCTGGTTTTCCAAACTATTATGGTTCTGGTCTCTGGTCTTCAAACTATTATGGTTCTGGAAGCGGCGTAGGTACTATTGGAGCTCCCATTGGTCTTCAGCCTGGTGCTACTGGAGGCGGCGTAGGTACTATTGGAGCTCCCATTGGTCTTCAGCCTGGTGCTACTGGAGGCGGCATTGGTGGTGTTGAAGGTACCGTTGGTGCCCAACCCGGTGGCACTGGAGAACTCGCAGGTGGTGTTGGAGCTACCGTTGGTGTCCAGCCTGGTGCTACTGGAGGCGGCGCGGGTGGTGTTGAAGGTACTATTGGTATCTATCCTGGTGGTACTGGAGGCGGCGTTGGTGGTGTTGGAGCTACCGTTGGTGTCCAGCCTGGTGGTACTGGAGGCGGCGCTGGTGGTGTTGGAGCTACCGTTGGTGTCCAGCCTGGTGGTACTGGAGGCGGCGTTGGTGGTGTTGAAGGTACCGTTGGTATCTATCCTGGTGGCACATTTCCTCATCCTCTTCCTAACTTACCTCTTGGTGGTGACATAATTTTGAGGAAGAAACCCGCAGCTTCCGACTCCAAAGATGCATAAATTCAAAACTTCCAAGTTTACAAGGAAATGAGCTTGAAGAGTTTTGTATGTATTGTAAGACGTTAATAATAAATGTGTTTTTAACTGTTATTAATATTTTGTTTTTTCCCTAAAAGATAGTCATATTTTAATTACCAACTCTATATATTTAGTGGAATTAAAATTTCTCACTAGAAACAATAATTTTATGTAATTAGACAATACAGCGAATATATTATTTTAGCGCATCTTTACATTTCTTAAAGATATATTGTATTTAAAAGTAAGCTTAACTATTAGAACATCATAACAGGAAACTATAAACTTTCGTTATAAATAAAAAGAAAATTTAAACCCATCTCTCACGTATTGGGTGTATTTAGACCTTATTTCTTACAGCAAGACGTTACGTTTTCAAAACATAATCTTAAAGAGATGTGTTTCTTGGAAAATTATGTAAAGTGTTTTTACTTTTAACAAGATAAGAAACAAAAGTATAATTTATATTAATTATTCTAAACTTTACACATTCATTCACAAACGAAACCTGACATCGTTCAACGAATAGACTCTTGCTGTTTATCAATGTTTATTTGTTTTTTAATTTTGCGCAAAACTACACGAGGGCTATCTGCGCTAGCCGTCCGTAATTTTGCTGCGTAAGACCAGAGGAAAGACCGCTAGTCATGACCACCCACCGCCAACTCTGGAGCTACTCTTGTACCAACGAATAGGGGGAGTGACCGTCCTATTATAACGCCCCAACGGCTAAAATGGCGAGCTTGTTTGGCGCGAAGTGGATGCGAACCCGCGACCCTTAGGTTATGACTAGCACGTCTTAACCCACCTCGTTATACCGGGTTGGTAGATAAGGAAGTTTCTTTACAAGAATGAATATTTTAATTTCCAAATGTATGTGTGTGTGTGTTTTCAAATAGCAAAGCCACATCGGGCTATCTGCTGAGTTCACCGAAGGGAATCAAACCCCTTATTTTAGCGTTGTAAATCCTTAGACATGCCGACGTACTCGTGGAGGACAATTTCCAAAACAACACAAAATTCACAGAAATGTAATTAATTATCAAAACTATTAAATTTATGCGTAGGAACATTTAAATAGCATTTCTATAAATCACTGAGTTTGTTTTGGAATTTCGCATAAAGCTACTCGAGGGCTATCTGTGCTAGCCGTCCCTAATTTAGCAGTGTAAGACTAGAGGAAAGGCAGCTAGTCATCACCACCCACCGCCAACTCTTGGGCTACTCTTTTACCAACGAAAAGTGGGATTGAACGTCAATTATAATGCCCCCACGGCTGAAAGGGTGAGCATGTTTGGCGCGACGCGGGCACGAATCCGCGACCCTCGGATTACGATTCGCGCGCCTTACGCGCTTGGCCATGCCGGGCCAAATCACTGAGCTATGTGACTAAAATAAACAACATAAATTTATCGGTAATGCGAAAGAGTGCTTATTAACTTAATTTTACCTGAAAAATTTGTGGAAGTGTTTTAGGATGTAAAAAGGTACAGAATTAAAGTACTATTTTACAAGCGTACTTTTGAATAGTAAAAAAAGAATTTACTTAACATAAATATACCATGTTTTATTGGTGTAATATACATTTACATAACATGTTTCATCTTCCCTTGTTTGATTCATACATGGCGTAGTTATCCGGAAATCTTTGCGCACTTAAAAATGATTGGAGTAGGTTTGTTTGTTTGTAATTTCGCACAAAGCTACTCGAGGGCTATCTGTGCTAGCCGTCCCTAATTTAGCAGTGTAAGACTAGAGGGAAGGCAGCTAGTCATCACCACCCACCGCCAACTCTTGGGCTACTCTTTTACCAAGGAATAGTGAGATTGACAGTCACATTATAACGCCCTAACGGCTAAAAGGGCGAGTACTTTGGGGTGGCAGGGATTCGAACCCGCGACCTGGAACTACAAGTTGAGTGCCTTAACCATCTGGCCATGCGGGGCTAGATGAATGAACAGCAGAAGTATAAGTGGTAGTTAAATGGTAACCAAATCGAAATTCTGCTAATTATGCGCTCGTAGTTTGCTGATAAAATATATCATGATTCATAGTCTAGATGTAAGTGAGTGATCAATGAATGTCTACTTAAATCCACACAGTCCGTCCCAGAACTCATTCAGTGCAAGATCTTCACTATCAAATGTTAAAAAATCTCAACAACAGTTATTACATGTGTGGCAAGAAAGGTTATATAGCGGCTTGTATTGATCGATGTAAGATATAGGTTACCAAACTGAATATCTACAACTAGCAAGAAGCGGAAGTTTATAGCTATTAAATATTTCTTTGCTCTTTTAAATTCACGACATGATAAATGAACATCATGGTTACAGACATTGTCGAGATTGAATGAATGTTCAGAGATTTATAAACTACTCCATAATACGTACGTTTTTAAAGTTCTCCAAAGTCTTTAGGATAGGAAACGTAAGATAACATAAATGTTGCAAATGTGCATTCAGTAGATACAAGTATGAAGTTTAAGTTGGGACGTCTCTAGGACTCTTCAGTATTCATATACATATATACATGTTTAGAGAATTTACCTATGACAAGATAAGAATTCATACAGTTCTGTTAAACTTTCTAAAAGCAACCTCACACTAATTTTGAACATACAATCTCTCCTTACGTTTTAGACATAGAAGCAGTATATCGCTTAATATAATTTATGACGTAGTCAGACTATTCATGGACGAACCATCTTCAATTACTTTGATTTTAATACATAATGAGTTAGAAACAATAACATTGAGCCTCAGGCATCGAGCATTGATACAGTTATCTAGTTGCTTTCTTTATGTTATTTCAAAGGCAAACGTGCTTCAGGTACAAAGATTGTCAAACTACAAAAGTAAACAAACTGGTCACACATTGCTGTTCGAAGGCTCATTCCCCACGTGCCTGAGACACACAACTTAATATTTACAAATCTTTATCTGTTCCAGGTGCGTTCAGACCCATTATTAACAAACACACATAATTAATTGTTCACCATTATTATTGTTATTTGTGCTCTAATTAAATTCAAATTTCAGACGGATTATGTTATATAACACATTTTTGCTTTTCTTAACAATAACTTCAGTGGTTTCTGTCTGAATAACTCACCATTATCCGTTAATTTTCGTTTCGTTGTGATAGCACATTTGTGTGTGGGACAAACCTAAGTGAGTTGAATAACGTTTCTCAGACAATTATTCAATATTTCCTTATTTATTATATGAAATAAGTAATTAAAATTATAGTGTAAACTAGAAAACTTTAGATTTAGTTTGTGAAGCTTATTTGAATGTGTTTTCATAATGGCCGTAGTTTCAACTAAATCCATGTTACTTATTCACAATTATAATACGTAAATCTCTGACCCCGTGTTGTTGACCCTAATTAGTTGGTATTCCTGAATAAATACTTCAGTCATGCCAAAGTGGATGAAATGAAACGATTGTAATTATAATTACTTGGAAAAGATACAAGATATGAATGGAAAGTGAAGATACACAGAAACAATGCCCTTTGGCAATTACTTTAGATAGCAATACGATTAAAATAACAAAAGTGTTTGATCATAGAGTTACTGGAATTTCGAACAAGAATAGCTCACAAAACTCCAATCACAAATATACTTTTCAAGATTCACAGCATTAATCTCGTTTTTGCAATGAGTTTCTTGGGAATTGTAGATACAAGTTAAATTTACTTCACGTCTGTTATTTTTGTCATTATTCAGTTTTATTTGTTTTCCGAAAACGTTAACAGGTTTTTGAACATTGTTGAACATTCGATAATATCGAATAGTATCTCCCGACAAAAGCTCCTAAAGAACAGGTCATGTGCAACTAAGTCTCACGTCCATATGGATTTCTAAAGCACCTACTTCACAAATACATGAACACGAAAACATTTCTTTCAATAAGGAATGAAAATGTATCAAACACTTTGATACACTTTTATTTATTGGATTAATAATTTAAGAGAAAAACAGATGAGAGGTAAATTCAAATTCTATATATCATTGGAGTTCCGCAAAATAGCCAGAGTAAAGTTATTATGGTAGGTCATAAGTGTACATTCAAACACTCTTAATAGTTTTATAGGTTCTCTTGAATGGATGAGCATACGGAGTGGTCAGAAATCATGCGTAGAAGTAATTATGATAATTTATTGGGTATCAATTTTGGTCACTTGTTAGGTTCACATAAGAAGTTTGATAACCTGTCCCTTTCATCCGTCTATCTATTGATGGATACAAACACACGAACCCACATACATATAACATATCATACTATGAAGTTGTGTGACCATTCCATCCATCTACGCGATAAAATTGCTGTTGTTGCTGCGTCTATGATAATTTAAACTTGACATATGACATCGTTTAGTCCCCTCGGTGGACTCAGCAGATAGGCAAATGTGGCTTTGCTGTTAGAAAACACACATCCTTGAGTGAACTTGATGTCAAGGTAAGATAAGAATATTTGTGATTTAAGCACAGATACTCACTCACAAGTAGACCATGAACCAATGTAAACCTCATTTGCTAATCGAAACACATAATAAGCTGTCTCTAGCATTGCACACAATTTTGTGTTCCTTATTCTTGTGCACAGCGATTTATAGAATGGATATTAAAGTTCTCAAACACAAATTTAATACTTCTTATAATTAGTTATAATTTCTGTAGATATCTTTTGGCAGTTGAAATTATTCATTCTTATAAAGAAACTTCATTATCTATGTTACATATTTTAAAGTGACCCAATAACCGAATTTCAAATGTATCAGATAATTTGATCTTTTTGACAAACTGTTTAGTAATTACACTAATAAAGTTGGTATTTAATCAAACTGTTGAGATTTTCTTCACTCAAACAATAAATGTATAATTATTCCATCCGTTACCGCTTCTAGATATAACCATATTATTTTACATACAGATAGCAAAATTTTCAGATGAACTTAATGTTTACAAAATGCAAGATTTTTATCCAATTTTTACATCCGTACGTTTTTGTAACTCGCGTATATATTCCTTAAATACTTTGTTTTTTATCAATGCAATTATAATTTAGTTTATACATCAAATGAAACATGAGTTGTACCAACGAATAACAGAATAAAATGTCTGGTTGCAACATGTTATTGTTTGTTTGTTTGTGTTTTCAATTTCGCGCAAAGTTACTCAAAGGCTATCTGCGCTAGCCGTCCCTAATTTAGCAGTGTAAGACTAGAAGGAAAGCACCTAGTCATTACCACTCACCGTCAACTCTTGAGCGACTCTTTTACCAACGAATAGAGGGATTTATCATCACATTATAACGCCCCCACGAATGAAATGGCAAGCACGTTTGGTGTGACGGGTATCCGAACTCGCGACTTTCGGATTAGAAGTCAAACGTTTAAACCCACCCGGCCATGCCGTGCCAACTTGTTTTAGTAGCTGGCTTAAATGCGACGTAAGTAGTAATAATTCGCATAATCTAAAATACATGTACTGAGCAAACACAGATAATTTCAGAAAAGTAAATGTAAGATTCATCACAATAAAATTTATAAGATTGTGAAACCTTATCGTTCCAACAGGTACTAATCATGTTTCTATTAAAATATTATTTAAGAATATTTTTCTAAATGTATAAAAAATTATCTCTATTAAGTTGAAAGGTCCTAGGGTCAAATGATATCAGAGTTCAATAGTTTTTTAAAAAAAAACATATTTATTGAGCAGTTTTGATTGATAAACAATAAGTCTCAACTCATTGAGTTGGCATAGTTACCAGTATGTTATTTTGATTAAGGACAGGCTGGATTTGTGATTGAATGTGGACTATTCAAAATAACTGAAATCAGTTATATGTTTTCAAGATATGCGTCACTTTAATATTATATTTTGTAATGACTTGTTGTTAAAAATAAGGTATAATTATATATATTATGTGAGTGATTAATTTAACAATTTCTTTTTATTTATAATGATAGTCTGAAGTTTGATGTTAGGGTGTTCCAATAATTAAATTTTTAAAGATATACAACATATCACTAGTGTTATAAACATGGGCTAAAAGTGACATCTCTACTGCATGTTATTACTAAATAAATAATTTTTCAGGCAAGAAAATTTAATTATACTAAATATATAGAGTTGGGTAACACGATATAGTGAAATATCACTTTGTTTTTAAGGAACAAAACACAGCCTGAAGAACAATAAACAATACTTTTTCTACAAACGTTTTACACAATGCTTCCAGCATTCTCAAAGCTTAATTTTCGGTAAACTTATATCTCGGATTCTCAATATTATGCATCTCGTCAGTTGGAAGTTGCGGGCTTTTTCCTCAAAATTACGTCACCACCAAGAGGTAAGTTAGGAAAAGGCTGAGGATATCCGCCACCAGGTAACGTGCCAACGGTACCTCCAACACCGACCCCAGTACCACCAGGTAAGGTACCTCCAACACCGACTCCAATACCACCAGGACCATAATAGTTCGGAAAACCAGGTTCTACGTTCACAAAATTGCAAATAACACTGTGTTAATATATTTTTTATAGACACTTGCTGTTAAACATCCTTTCGTTCAATCAGTTTCATAGAAAACCTTCATAAGACACTTTCAAGGTAGACATATGTATGAAATTTTAAAAGTTTAAATAAATAACTCTCTTTGTATCTTGTTAACTTATTACCCAGTCTGCGAGTCAGCGAGGTATGTTCTGTTGGTTGATTTCCAGACAGTTTTCCTTTTCTCTCTCTACGTTTTTTTTTTAATTCAAAATTTTGTCTAGTAATTAAAATTGTGTGATATCTGAATCCTTAACTAGCCAGTTTCCTGGTCTATTTCTGTTTGTCTTATAACATACGAGAGTGTGAAATACATGTAAAAAAATCCAACAAAACACGATATTTGTCTAAAATGTTGGAAAGTGCAAGGTTTGGTCACTGAACTCTATAAACCGTTTTCTCCACAGTGTTCGTGAATGGTTTCTTCAGATATAGCTGAGGAAGGTTCTACGAAGATTGTTCACTACTGTAAGAGAACACATACTTGTATTGTTTTGTACAAGGTGAACACATTACACTACCTCCTAACTAACGGATATTTGTAGTGTATTGAGAGATGAGGTATTTCAACAGTAAAATGTGATTATTAGGGTTCATCACATCGATCCATTTGTAACAGACCAATTTTTCGGTTCAACATGGAAATGTAAAACCTCCTTTGTATAACATGTTCGCTATCATTGACTGGTACACTTGGTTTTAAAATAAGTACAAAAAATTGTAAATGAAATATTTTCTTGATTAACAAATAACAATTTATAGTTGCTATACACCTAATATTTGTCATAAAAATCTCTGAGATTGTAAATATTTTTCTTTCGCATGTTTCTTGTTTTGTTCATTTGTGAATTATCGATCATAAGTGTAAAAACTAAAGTTTCAAATAAACTACTGTAACTCATGTTTCAGTCCAGCTGATTCGTTCTTGTTCTTAAAGAAATATATTACTGGCATTACTTGAAAAAACAAAATACATTCATCTAGAATGGTAGATTTACTAACATCTTGTTACAAGTCCAAAATGTAAAAATATAGAAAGAGTGTGAAAACATCATCTACAACCTAAATAATTTCAGTAGTAAATATGTTGTTTTTATCTAAAACATGTAGGATCTTATGCAAAGTAAGAAGTAAAACCGAACTATGAATATTTGTTGTTCACATGACATACACTTTAAATCACCTCTACTTGAAATAGAATAACAGTAAACTTATCATAAAAGTTACTCATTTGAGCCAAAACATCTTTTTTAATTATATCACCTAAAAGATAACAATAAATTACTAATTTCTCAAAGAAAAACCAATACATACGGTTTAAGCCGCCGGAGCTGCCAGGATATCCGCCTTGTCCTGGCGCACCTGATCCTGGAAAGGTTTGGTCAGTAGGTACACGAATTCGACAACACTGGGTGTACCCATAGTTACAGCACACTCGACGTTGTTGCAGGTTCAGGCTTCCACAGTAGTTACAGTGTTGTAACTGGGCATGACTGATCACCACAAGAACGAACAAAATGAAAGAGCAAAGTACTACCTTTATTGTTGACAGTTTCACTGAAAAAAAATTATATTAACAGAAAGCTTCAGTATTACATGAAACAAACATAAAATGTGTTATTGTTAACTAAAATAAAATATTTTCTGAATAGAAATCCCAATAATTAGTATTTGCATTTGCCATTTCTCTTCACAACGGTTTGTCCACATCATCTTGAAAATTAATCCACATTTTCGAAATTCGACAAGTTCAGTCATGTGTAGTGTATTTTGCTTTTGTCATGTTATTTTCATCTACCAAACATTAATAACGTATGTTTGTTTTTATATAGTAAATCCACATTAGACTATCTGCTGAGTCCACCGAGGAGAATCCAACCTCTGATTTTAGCGTTGTAAATTTGTAGACTACAATAATAAAGCAAGACAGTAAATATACAAGTTTCACATAGAGACTGACTAATAGCTTGTAAAAATCAAATGACTTTTTGTCGTATTGTTTCTTATGTTCTTTACATATTATTATTTTACAACATGTTTAAAAGCTCAAAATTGGTCTTAATATTTCTACATATTAAAAAGTATCAAAAGTAAAACATACGATTCCATATTTCAATTATAATGTCTGAATAGTTTAAGCTTTTGGTACATTTGTTGATTAAAACACGTACTTTTAGGTTCCTCTCCTATGTGAACTAAAATGTGGTTTTAGAATAAGAGAAATATACCGGTATAGAGAAACGTATACTTACCACAGTTTTGAACTGGACGATGAAAGATGTGAAACTTAGTCTGACCGCTAATCTCATGCCTTATATGTTATTCTCAAAGGTCACTTTACCTTCAGTGTAGTTCTTGTGACACTTTGTTTACACAAGGTCACGCTATTACTAAATAAAGTAAACACTGGTAAACTACGTAAATAACATATAAATATAATTAGATGCGGAAAGACACGTTAATAATTGCTTTCTATTGATTAAAGTTTTATAGAAAATGTTGATATCTTCCTTATGTGTATGTACGAATTCAATAAATGAGTTATTTGTAGATGCATCTTCTGATGTAGTATATGTAGAAACAAAAATGGTATTTGACAGAGTGTTTAAATATATAAGATTGTTGTAGATACTTTGAATAATTAATTTCTTTTAATTCTTGTGTTGATCTTAGTATTTTCAGTTAAACTTCTGACATTCCCCAAGTGTCGGTGATTTTGGAATTAAGATTATACTCAAGAACTTGCCTAATATTTATGGATAACGTTTGTATCATATCAATTAATATATATATTTAAACGTCTTGGGTTTTACAACTTTGAACGACACAGCTGATTTAATTTACATAATTTGATAAACCATGAGGCTTGAAAAAAAAAAAAAATTTAAACCCTTGTTTCAACTGTTGTTCTATTGTTAATTTACTGAAAAAAATAATTACTATCCTTGTCAAAATATCAGTACTTTGTGGTATGTTGCCAAAAGTCTTAAATATAATTTGCGTAATTTTGTAAGTAGTGACCAGAAGAAACCGGAACAAATTGTTTGGTTGTAGTAGGTAGCTGCTGTTTGTTTCCCTTTAATAAATGTTTAAAAGTCTGAGATGATTACAAATACTCTTTCGTAACTAACAACTCACCAATAATTTATATGATCTTAGAAGCAGTGACAGTTAATAGTGAATATTAATGTAGACAGTTTGTTAAGCAGCGTCCAGTCAAGATATTACAAATTGTCTTTCTGGTTTTAAGTATTCAAATTAGTTTCAAGTGTCCTACAAGAGTTAATGCGTCAAAATTATTGCAAACGCTCTTTCTAATCGTAGCTGACCAAAAATTATTACACAATATCTTACTTGTAGTGACACCAAACATGCTCGCTCTTTCAACCGTGGGGACGTTATAATGTACTGTCAATCTCACTGTTCGTTGGTAAAAGAGAAGCCCAAGAGTTAGTGGTGGATGGTGATGACTAACTGCTTTCCCTCTAGTCTTACACTGCGAAATTAGGGATGGCTAGCTCGGAAGGCCCTCGTGTAGCTTTGCGCGAAATTCAAAACAAACAAACAAACTTACTTGTAGTAGACAATACATTACTGCAATACATGTTGGGATGAACCACAGAAATGGTTCATAAGAGGATCGCCCATGTATTATTTATTGTCACTTAATATTGTTCCGCCATCTTACAACGATAATGGATGTGAGTATTGCAAGTAAACCTGGGTCGTATTGTTAAAAGCTTCATTCTGCATTGTTTGGGGTAGTTTTTACGTTTATTTGATAACGTAAGTAACAGCAATTGTATAACCGTTAACACGTAATCGTTTTAATGTAATATTTACATGTACACGATATAACTTTATCCTTGCTAGAATCAGTATGGGTATTATATCATAAACTCCAGTTTCATTGGTTGTCCTTACTCTTGTTGGTGTAAAGTTATCAAAGAGTTTTAATAGTACCCGCAGTCTACACTTATCACAGAGTTTTAAAAATTCAGAAGGATCTGTTAGACATTAACAATACCCTTGGTAGCCCCAGTAGGTTATTACTTTGAAATTGTTTAAATTATACTTTAATATCACCTCTAATCGTTCAAGCCATTAATGATCAAGCTCATTTTACTAGTACTTATTAATATAATAATATAAACCACAATGATTTAGCTAAAAAAAGAAACTGTTAGATTACTTAGATTTCTTATGTTGTCACAAGAGTAATTGAGTTTTATGAAATGAAAAGTTATACGTTTAAAATATAGAAGGCTAAAATGGAGTTACATGTTATAATATGAGCTTAACTATTTGTAAAAAGCTTACCTGTATACTCCACTATACCTAATCCCTATTTACAATTATCATCATCCAGTAAGCATTCTTTTAAATGTTGAAAATTGAATCCGTTGTCTTCACGCTTGTATGAGAGAACATTTCGATAGAGAAACAGAGATTCGTCACGTCTAGTGCTTTATTCCACAAAACCAATTTTAAATATTTTTAACTACATAAAGAGGAAACAATAAATGTGTGATTGTAATGATGTTGTTTGTAGATGTGAGATGACGGGATATTTAAAAGGTTATTTTTCTCTGCTGCACCCCTTGGAATGTTGAAGACAATGAAAGTGATGACATTTGCTTTCATCTATCTGAACTCATAATTCGAACTTAGTTGAAGAATGAGGGGTGTATTTTTATATATATTACACCACTACAAATCAAGCTTGATTGTTTAGGGAATATCGAAACGTTTTGGTTAAAAATAGGAAAAAAACATCAATTTTGTTGTTGAGGTTTGCTATGAGATAAGTATTTACACGGCCTTCAACCTTATGTTTATTTGTTTGATCTCAGAGCTGCCCTTCACAAAGGAAACATATATAAGTTAGGTGAAGTTATTTTAAGAAAATCATTATAGGAATCTTCCATAGTCATGCATCGTTTAGAGAATTTGACATTGAATAGAAAACATAAAATTTCATAAAATTGTGTTATGTTTGTGCCCGATCTTTACTAAAAGCAACCTCACACTAATTTTGAACATACTATCTCACCTTTCGGTTTAGACACAGAGAAAGCATATCGAGAAATACGTACACTTTTTAATCCAAACTTGGCCGAAATCATATATGACGTAGTCAAACTATTCATAGATGAATTCTTTCCAATTACTTTGACTTTAATAGAAAATGAGTTAGAAGAAAATACTATGAGCTTTAGGTATTATTTATTGATACGATGATCTAGCTGTTTTCTTAATGTTATTTGAAAAGCAGACGTATTTCAGGCAACAACGATTGTCAGAAGAAGCAAACTGGTCATACAATAGTGTTCGATGGCTCATTCCCATGTGACTGGGATCCACAGCATAATGTTTACGAATCTTTACCTATTTGAGGCGAGTTCAGACCCATCATTGAGAAAAACACGCAGAAAAAAGTACCACAAACGTTTGTAGATTTCGAACCTTATAAATTGTTTAAGTTCAGTGAATTATTTCGAACGGTATTATATCTGTGAAGGTGTTTAATATATTTGCTGGAAGAAGGCAGCTAGTACCTCCTGTGATTTTTTTTTTTAGAATTAAGTACAAATCCACACAATGGATTATCTACCCTCTTCTCACCACAGGTGTTGTAACCCAGTTTCTAGCGTTGTGAGTCTGCAGACATATCACTGTGTCACTGGGGTACCTGGTGTGAGAACAGTCAAGAAAAGACAGATTTAGCTAAGCCGAGTTGCAACAATATCAACTCACAATTCATTCGCTTAACGTGAAAGTGGACCATTGACTAAATATTTAGTTCTATATCAGATAGAACACTCAGTATATTTTCTATGTTTCTAAAACTTGTATATAAGCCATCATTTGTAACAACTGTTAGTAAAAACTGTTATTATAAATTGTATTGTTGTTTGTATATTAAAATGTAGTTGTGTTAAGAAAGATAATTGTGTGTATTCATCTTGTTGGTAAATTCTTTCTGGACTTTTGAAATTTTAATACCCAGTATACGTAATATAATTAATTGCAGATTTGTCCGTAACGCAGTACAGTGTACATTTTGAGTGTTTCTTTCAGACAATCTGTAATATTCCTAACTCGACGCTTCTTTTAAAATAAAATGTGTCGTTTCCTAAAAGGGCTGTCAAGCTGAAAAGAAAATCAGATTGTTTTTATCTTATACATCTATATTCATTACGCAAGTTAGTTATGTGTAATAAGACTAAAAGTCCAATTAATAAATGTTATCAAATTAATGTTTTATTGGTGTGGTCTATACAATACTTTGGAAAACTTACACTCTATGTTTTACTTCTATTGAAAAGGAAACCAAAACATTCTTTAGTGAAATCGAACACTTAAAATGATTTTGACATATCTCTGCTGAAATATTTCTCAAATACTGATGTTTAATACTTCTAATAAGAAATCCACTCAAACGGTGTATGGGCTCGTTAGACATACCAGGGTTTTTACCGACCTCCATACGGTTGGTAGGGAGGATAGAACCCTCCAGCATTAGATGGATTGCCAGGAATGTAAGGCTTAGGTCCATAAACACCATGTCCTGTATAAGGTCCTCCACCAGGTATGTTGGGTAAAGCAAAATACGAACAGCACTGTTCTTCATTGATTCCTAAGTTACAGCAAGCAAGTCTCTGTTGGGAATTCATTCTACCTGTTCCACATTCCTGACAGTTGGTTTGAGCTAGAATGTAGACGGCGCTAGCGAGCAACAAGGTTAGACAGAATATGAACTTCATCTTTTCGCTTCTAACCTGAAATACAAAAGATAATTTATAGATAACAATAAAAGTGTTCACATAAAAAATCATTAGCACGCAAAGTTGACTTTAAATTACTTAAACAGAAGATGTTATGTTTAGCCTTAAAAAAATAATAGTAATTTGTCACAGTACACAGTGACCAATAACGAAAACAACAGCGATCACAAAAATAGCAGGTTTATACGGTTCAAGTATTTATCTTTTTATGTTAGGTTAAATGATCAATTACATCAGAGTCTACGGAATTAAAAACAGAAATATTTGATACATCAAGTATGTATATACTAAACCAACAAGTCTCATTAGTATGTCTTATTAAATTGATATATTATAATAAAAACATTATTTCATTCTCTTAGGTGTAGAATGGAAAAAATTTAGAACGTAAGGTAATAAGAAACGCAAAATAATCAACATAATACAAATTATTAATACATGATTTGAGATCTTACCGAAATACTACAGAAAATATTTAACATAAAAATCTTTCTGCTTTCTAAAATCTCTTTTACTTGGAGTTTATATACTGTTGTTGTTTTCCACTCATCTGGAAGAGACATGATTGAGTTTAACTTAAGGAAGGTCACGATATGATTGATTTTCTTAAAATAACTTTACCTGACTAGTATATTTTTCTTTTCTGAAGGGCAGCTCCGATATCAAACAAATAAACATAAGGTTGAAGGCCGTGTAAATACTTATTTCACAGTAAACCTGAGTAACTAAATTTATATTTGTTCCCTATTTTTATAAACAGTGGGGGCTCCAGGATATTTTCGTTGTGGGGGGGGGAACTGAGGTAAACTGTGAAGAGGCTTCCCAAAATGCCATCAATATGAAGTATAGATGGTAAGTTATAATAACGTTAATACCAAGAAACATTTCAGAAAGTTGTGCTATTTTGAACTCCGTTTTCAATGCAGTTTTCATTGGAAACTGATACTCTGATTGATAATTCATTATTACAAACTAGAAATAATCTGTTTATGAAAATATGCGTATATGTAAGAGAGGAAGCTCACTTAAATTCCACCCAAAGTAACACATAATAATAAAGAAAATCAAGATTAGCTTAGATTGAACATTTAATATACCATTAAGAGTAAAGCTACAAATCAAAAGAAATATTACATAAAGACATAGTTTATATAGCAGAAACGAATTATCTCATGTGAAGTTAACACACTCTGAGGAAAAGTAAGGTCACTATCAGGCTAAGTATCTTTCAGCATGTTGTGTTTATAGTCAATATTACTTCAAAACAATGCGCCTGTTCTGGTGATTGGCAGCAAATGTGTCTATAACAGTATCAATATCGAGTTGTTTTGTCCTCCTGGAGTTTACTGATATGACAGCATGGTTGCTAGTGCGGTTGTTTCTACAGCTGTTGCGCAAGTATGTCTTGAGAAGCTTCAGACACGAGAAACATCTCTCACAAGCAGCTGAAGTGACAGACAGGGTCACAGCGATGCATGCAAGTTTGTGGAGATCCATGAAGACATCCTTGTATGCTCCAGAATGGTTGCAAGCTCCAATGGTGTGGATACTTCCTGCCGCTTGTCTTTCTTCCTAGCAATTAGCTGGTTCAACTGGTGGACCTCCACTGCAAGGTCATCCTCTGCCACATCATAGTTTACTGCCATTACTAAGAGTGTTTGCTTGTCCAGAAATGTGGAGTGTTTGGGGTTTAATGTAGTTGCACCCATCAGAACACTGCAGGCATCAGATGAGAATCTTCTATTCAGCTAGTTGAGCATCCTGTCTATGATGGCATAGAAGGTGTGTCTCCAGGCATCTGGTGCTGGTTCATCTCTTTGGCCAGTACTAGATGTGATTATGAATTCGTCCAGGTGTCTGGGAGCAGATCGCTGTCCACCTTGACACACTATCTCAGTGCATATTCCCACCTTCTTACATATATCCTCAGCAGACTCTTCCAAGTCTCTCCATGCTACTTCAATTCTCATTTCTGAGAGAGAGACCAAAGATGACAGATTGTAATAGGTCCTCTGCAGAGGCCAGCTGCAGGTCAAGTGACTGGAGGTGGTCTGATAGCTGTTTTGTCATCAGCAGTAGTTTTTCTATGACTACTAGACTGGTTACGAACTGCTAATCTAGTAGGATGCACAGGCCCTTTGATTCAGTGGCTCTGTGGACATTATCCCCCTCCAGAAGACGCTTTAGGGTTGTCACAATGGCAGGGAGGGTTCTTTTTACAGCCAGACAAGCAGCATTTTAGCAGGCCCATCTTTTGTCTGACAGTCGCTTAAACTCTATGTGCCAGTTCACGGGTTCAACGTTGTTGTCTAATCTTCGTCAAAGCTCAAGATAGCATGGCATTACACAGGGAGCGGCAATACAGTGCATGAGTTTCAGTGCATCAGTACGTTGCTATGGGACGCATGACACATACTTCCGTCTTAATGAAGACGTTGAGTTCTACAGATTTATGTCTCTTTAATGTTCATTGTTAAGCAAAAACGACGATTGTGTTTTTCATATTTTATGAATATATGTAGGTAACAATATTGGGGGTTGAGGGGGCTTGGCTCATTTCGGGGGTTCAAGCCCCTCCAAGCCCACCCTTGGCGCCGCCACTGTTTAAACAAAACGTTTCCATATCCCCTAAACAATCAAGCTTGATTTGTAGCGGTGTAATATACACTGCACACTCTTCACCTAAGTTAGAATTATGCTTTCAGATAGATGAAAGCAATTATAATCACTTTCGTTGCCTTCCACATTCCATGGGGTGCAGAGAAAAAACCAAAAAAACTATTCAATACCCCGTCATCTTACACATACAAACAAAACCTCGTCAAGCAAAATATTATTGATGTATACGTTATATTAAACACACTCTTTCACATATCTAACGATACTTAAAACCAGATATGTGGTATGTATCATGTTTTACTTTCCTTACGACTAGACTTTCCTTAACTCACATTACACAATCGTTGTTTCCTCTTTATGTTATTTAATATATTCCAAATTGATTTCCTGAAATAAAGCACTGGACTTGACGAATTCTTATCTTTGTATTGAAATGTTCTCTCACACAAGTATTGTATTTTCAACATATAATAGAATGCTTACGGGACACTGATAACTTGAAATATAAATTACATACAGGGATAAGTGTGTGTATGTGTTTTCCTTATAGCAAAGCTACATCAGGGTTGCGGGTTTGAATTTCCATCGTACCAAATATGCTCGCCCTTCCAACCGTGCTGGCGTTATAATGTTACGGTCAAAGTGACGTTGGTAGCCGAAAAGTTGGCGGTGGGTAGTAATGACTAATTGCCTTCCTTCTCGTCTTACACTACTAAATTAGGGTCGGCTAGCACAATAGCCCTCTTGTAGCATTTCGCAAAATTCAAAAAACAAATGAACAAAGAGGCCGGAGAGTGGAATATTGTTTTATTTTGTACACCTTGCAGTATGTCGACTTTTTTCATGAAATCGGAGATGTTGATCTACAATTGCAAAGTCCTATATATTTAAATATATGTTTCATTAGTATGATACCAACGTTGTTTCTAAACATTAGACAAGTCTTAAGCACATAATTTTAATTGCGAAATAATCAACACTTGGGGAATGTTAGAAGTTTAACTCAAAATACTAAGAGCAACATGAGAATTAAAAGAAATTAATTATTCAAGGTATCTACAACAATCTCATATAGTTAAACACCCTGTCAAATACCATTTTCTTTTCAACATATACTACATCAGAAGATGCATCTACAAATAACTCATTTATTGAGTTCGTACATACACATAAGGAAGATATCAACAATTTCTATAAAACTTTAATCATTAGAAAGCAATGATTAAGGTGTCTTTCCGCATCTAATTATATTTGTATGTTATTTACGTAGTTTACCAGTGTTTACTATATTTAGTAATAGCGTGACCTTGTGTAAACAAAGTGTCACAAGAACTACACTGAAGGTAAAGTGACCTTCGAGAATCATATATAAGACGTGAGATTAGCGGTCAGACTAAGTTTTACATCCTTCATCGTCCAGTTCAAAACTGTAGTAAGTATACGTTTCTCTATACCGGTACATTTCTCTTATTCTAAAACCACATTTCAGTTCACGTAGGAGAGGAACCTGAAAGTACGCGTTTTAATCGACAAATGTACCAAAAGCTTAAACTATTCAGACATTATGAACGAAATATGGAATTGAATGTTTTACTTTTGATACTTTCTAATATGTAGAAATATTAAGACCAATTTTGAGCTTTTAAACATATTGTAAAATAATAATATTTAAAGAACATATGAGACATGACGACAAAAAAATCATTTGATTTTTACAAGCTAGTAGTCAGTCTCTAAGTGAAACATGTATATTTACTACCATGCTTTTAATGTTTTAATTATTATTCATGTTTGGTAGATGAATATAACATGACAAGATGAAAATACAGTACACACGGCTGAACTTGTCGAATTCCGAAAATGCGGATTAGTTTTCAAGATGATGTGGATAAACCGTTGTGAAGAGAAATGGCAAATGCAAATACTAATTATTGGGATTTTTATTCAGAAAATATTTTATTTTAGTTAACAATAACACATTTTATGTTTGTTTTATGTAATACTGAAGCTTTCAGTTAATATAATTTGTTTTCAGTGAAACTGTCAACAATGAAGGTAGTACTTTGCTCTTTCATTTTGTTCGTTCTTGTGGTGATCAGTCATGCCCAGTTACAACACTGTAACTACTGTGGAAGCCTGAACCTGCAACAACGTCGAGTATGCTGTAACAATGGGTACGTCCAGTGTTGTCGAATTCGTGTACCTACTGACCAAACCTTTCCAGGATCAGGTGCCCCAGGACAAGGCGGATATCCAGGCAGCTCCGGCGGCTTAAGCCGTATGTATTGGTTTTTCTTTGAGAAATTAGTCATTTATTGTTATCTTTTAGGTGATATAATTAAAAAAGATGTTTTGGCTCAAATGAGTAACTTTTATGATAAGTTTACTGTTATTCTATTTTAAGTAGAGGTGATTTAAAGTGAACAACAAATATTTATAGTTCGGTTTTACTTCTTACTTTGCATAAGATCCTACATGTTTTAGATAAAAACAACATATTTACTACTGAAATTATTTAGGTTGTAGATGATGTTTTCACACTCTTTCTATATTTTTACATTTTGGACTTGTACCAAGATCTTAGTAAACGTACCATTCTAGATAAATGTATTTTGTTTTTTTCAAGTCATGCCGGTAATATATTTCTTTAAGAACAAGAACGAATCAGCTGGACTGAAACATGAGTTACAGTAGTTTATTTGAAACTTTAGTTTTTACACAAATGAACAAAACAAGAAACATGCGAAAGAAAAATATTTACAATCTCAGAGATTTTTATGAGAAATATTAGGTGTATAGCAATTCTAAATTGTTATTTGTTAATCAGGAAAATATTTCATTTACAATTTTCTGTACTTATTTTAAAACCAAGTGTACCAGTCAATGATAGCGAACGTGTTATACAAAGGAGGTTTTACATTTCCATGTTGAACCGAAAAATTGGTCTGTTACAAATGGATCGATGTGATAAACCCTAATAATCACATTTTGCTGTTGAAATACCTCATCTCTCAATACACTACAAATATCCGTTAGTTAGGAGGTAGTGTAATGTGTTCACCTTGTACAAAATAATACAAGTATGTGTTCTCCTACAGCAGTGAACAATCTTCGTAGAACCTTCCTCAGCTATATCTGAAGAAACCATTCACGAACACTGTGGAGAAAACGGTTTATAGAGTTCAGTGACCAAACCTTGCACTTTCCAACATTTTAGACAAATATCGTGTTTTGTTGGAATTTTTTACATGTATTTCACACTCTCGTATGTTATAAGACAAACAGAAATAGACCAGGAAACTGGCTAGTTAAGGATTCAGATATCACACAATTTTAATTACTAGACAAAATTTTGAATTAAAAAAAAAAACGTAGAGAGAGAAAAGGAAAACTGTCTGGAAATCAACCAACAAAACATACCTCGCTGACTCGCAGACTGGGTAATAAGTTAACAAGATACAAAGAAAGTTATTTAATTACACTTTTAAAATTTCATACATGTGTCTAACTTGAAAGTGTCTTATGAAGGTTTTCTATGAAACTGATTGAACGAAAGGATGTTTAACAGCAAGTGTCTATAAAAAATATATTAAAACAGTGTTATTTGCAATTTTGTAAACGTAGAACCTGGTTATCCGAACTATTATGGTCCTGGTGGTATTGGAGTCGGTGTTGGAGGTACCGTTGGCACGTTACCTGGTGGCGGATATCCTCAGCCTTTTCCTAACTATCCTCTTGGTGGTGACGTAATTTTGAGGAAAAAGCCCGCAGATTCCAACTGACGAGATGCATAGAATTGAGGATCCGAAATATATGTTTACCGAAAATTAAGCTTTAAGAATGCTGGAAGCATTGTGTAAGACGTTCGTAAAAAAAGTATTTTTTATTGTTCTTCAGTCTGTGTTTTGTTCCTTAAAAACAAAGTTATATTTCACTATATCGTATTACCCAACTCTATATATTTAGTATAATTAAATTTTCTCGCCTGAAAAATTATTTATTTAGTAATAACATGCAGTAGAGATGTCACTTTTAGCCCATGTTTATAACACTAAAGATATGTTGTATATCTTTAAAAAATCAATTATTAGAACACCCTAACATCAAACTTCAGACTATCATTATAAATAAAAAGAAATTGTTAAATTAATCACTCACATAATATATATAATTATACCTTATTTTTAACAACAAGTCATTACAAAATATAATATTAAAGTGACGCATATCTTGAAAACATATAACTGATTTCAGTTATTTTGAATAGTCCACATTCAATCACAAATCCAGCCTGTCCTTAATCAAAATAACATACTGGTAACTATGCCAACTCAATGAGTTGAGACTTATTGTTTATCAATCAAAACTGCTCAATAAAATGCTTTTTAAAAAGCATTGAACTCTGAGCTCATTTGACCCTTTTAAATTAATAGAGATAAGTTTCTAAAACGTTTAGAAAAATATTCTAATATAATATTCAAAATAGAAATGTGATGTATACCAGTCAGAACGATTAAGTTTCATAATGTTTTTCGTCTCTTTGTGATATAACTTACAGTTCTTTTAATAAAATTATTTGTGTTTCTTCAACATACTTTTGTCTTATATTATACAAATCAATACTATTTACGTTGTACATAAACTACACTACATGACCGAAAAGTATTGGACACTCGATCATCACACCCATATGTATTTGTTGAACATCTGATTCGAAAACCATGGGCATTAAACTGGAGCTGGTCCCCCTTCTGCTGCTATAACAGCCTCCACTCTTCTGGAAAGATTTTTTACTACATTTTAAGACATGGCTGCGGGGATTCGCTTCTATTCAGCCACAAGAGCACTGAGGTCGGGCGAGAACGCCTGGTTCGTAGTTTGCGTTACAATTTATCCCAAAGGTATTCAATAGGGTTGAGGTCAGGGCTCTGTGCAGTCCAGTCAAGTTCCTCCACACCGGCTTCGGCAAACCATGTCGTTATGAACCTCGTTTTGTGCACGGGGCCATTGTCATGCTGAAACAAAAAAGGGCCTTCCCCAAACTGTTTCCACAAAGTCGAAAGCTCTCAATTCTCTATAATGTCATTGTATGTTGTAGCATTGAGATTTCCCTTCACTGGATCTAAAGAGCCCAGCCTAAACCATAAAAAAACAGCCCCAGACTATTATTCCTTCTCCGCAAAACTTTACAACTGGCACTATGCATTCAGGCAGGTAGCGTTCTTCTAGCTTTCTCCAAACCCAGATTCGTTCATCAGACTGCCAGTTAGTGAAGTGTGGTTCATCACTCCAGAAAACGCGTTTCCACTGCTCCAGAATTTGATGACAGTATGCCTTACACCACTCCAACCAACGCTTGGCATTCTGTATAGCACACTTTTTTTTCAAATTCGTTGTGATTTGTAATGATTTTATAGTAGTCGAATGTAACTGAAAGTCCAAACACAAAATATGTTGCTTGTGAAGAAGGTAATATGTTGGAAATGCCACTCATCAGCTCATCTAGTATAAAAGAAGACAGTAGCATAGATTACAGAAAGGTTCTATTGTATGGAATTGCTGAAGGTGAGAAAATATTAAGTGAATATTACTTAACATAATTAAATTGTATTCAAATCAGAACTATTCCAAAATATATTTCAACCACCCTTATATATGTTTATCCATCTAATATTTTATGGAATGTAAATTTAAAAATATCATTGTTTGTACAAAACACTACCTTTTAAACTTTCTTAAAAGGCAATAACATGCAGTCAATATTTGTCATGTATGATTCTTGTAATATGCTTCAATAGGAAATAACAACATAAATTCAAAACATTGATGTCTGTCCTAAATAATTTAATTTACATTAAACAATTTGACAAGCACCAGAGGTTTGAAATGCTGAAGACTACTGCACCAGTCCGTCATCTTATCAAATACAAAGCTGCACGAGGGCTATATGCACTAGCCGTTCCTAATTTAACAGTGTAAGACTAGAGGAAGGCAGTTAGTCATCACCACCCACCATCAATTCTTAGGCTACTCTTTTACCAACGAATAGTGGGATTTACCATCACATTATAACGCCCCCATGGCTCAAAGGACGAGCATGTTTGGTGCGACAGGTATTCGAACCCACGACCCTCAGATTACGAGTCGAACACCTTAACCCACTTGGTCATGCCTGGACTGTGAGATGGTATTGTTCCTAATGATGCCTTTACAGGCAAACTCATGGTCATTAACAAAATGAAATATTTGTGAAACGTACATTTCTTTTTCTTCAATTCTGTAATTACGTAGTTTCACTACGCACAAACGGTTTCAACTATCAGTTACACTAGCAACTTGTTTAATTTCTAAATATGACTGTTTGTTTTGAATTTCGCGCAAAGTAACACGATTGTATTATTAGACGGAAGGCGTCTAGTCATCATTATCTACCGCTAACTCCTTTACCAAGAAATAGCGGGATTGACCGAACATTATAACGCGCCCACGGTTCAAAGGACTAGTATGTTTAGTGTGACAGTGATTTGAACCTGCAACCCTTAGATTAAAAGTCGAGCGCGCTAACCACCTGGCCATGCCGAAATATAAAAAAAATATAAAAACTCATTCCAAACTTTAAAAAACCAAGAAATGAGTATAAACATATGTTTAAAAAGCTGCAAGAAATGATTAAAATCAATAAATTATTTGTAACTATCTTGGAATTCTTATACATTACTGAATATGTTTATTCATTTAAATTGAAAAGTCCACATTTTCTTTGATTTTTTTTTAATTTCACGCAAAGTTACGCGAGGGCTTCCTTAACTCGCTGCCCCTAATTTAGCAGTGAAAGACTAAAGGAAAGACAACTAGTCATCACCACCTACCACCTAGGCCCGGCATGGCCAAGCGCGTAAGGCGCGCGACTCGTAATCCGAGGATCGCGGGTTCGCGCCCACGTCGCGCTAAACATGCTCGCCCTCCCAGCCGTGGGGGCGTTATAATGTACGGTCAATCCCACTTTTCGTTGATAAAAGAGTAGCCCAAGAGTTGGCGGTGGGTGGTGATGACTAGCTGCCTTCCCTTTAGTCTTACACTGCTAAATTAGGGACGGCTAGCACAGATAGCCCTCGAATAGCTTTGTGCGAAATTCCAAAACAAACAAACAAACCCTACCACCAACGTTTAGGCTATTATTTTACCAATGAATAGTTGGATTAACCGTAACTTATGATGCCTTCGTGACTGAAAGGGCGAACATGTTAAATGAGACAGGGTTGCGTCCTGCGACCCTTAGTTTACGAGTCGAACTCCCAAACCACCTGTCAATGCTGGATCTCCACATTTTGAAGATATTTAAAGTGCTTTTGGAAAAATCACTTCAGGATTTAATAAATCATACATTTAACAATTTTGCAGCTCAAATACTAAATTAATAAATACGTCGTAGTAAAAACATATATAGATGTATATTACCAATACATGAAAAGACGGTTAATTATTTTTTTCTCGTGCTCACTTGGTCATTCAGTTAAATTAGATGAACTGCTTATTGATATTCATATCATTACAATTATATTATTAATACAAACGTGCTGTTTGGTATCTTAATGAAACTTTCAACAGGATAAAATTGTACTGGACATAGTAAGATCGAATTAAGAAATTATTTGTATAAAAATAATAAACAAAAAATGACCTTTATTTTCTCATCTTTAATGTTGACAAGATTAAATAACTTCCTGCATAAGAACATGTTTCTTAAAATAAACATGATACAATATAAGCTGCAAATAACACCTCTCATTCTTTTGACTGAATATAATAATTGATCATGCATAACATTACATTTGGCAATTTAAATCAACTTAAATGTGGTATTATGATCACTTATTGTATTTATTTTCCGTTAATTCATAAAAAAAACAGATCAGTTGAAATAAAACCCTGATTAGGTCACTGTGTACGACTTGGTCCTCTCCAGAAATCTGAGCTTTTGTGCACATCTGTTTTGATATTCCCTTTTAAATGTCAATACTCAGACATTAAACGAACTTGGTTTTACTCATGCATTTAATTAAACTTTCATTTAGTCCTTTTAAAGATAGAAGTAATTTATACTGCAACGTTTATTCCAAATAACTATTAGTGTTTTAACAGAATTTCTTCGCTGTTCTAAATTATGGTAAAAATAATTCAAAGTAGTGTTTAAACAAAGTATAATAAACTAGTTTATTTCCTTTAGCAATTATAAGTTGACTGGTTATATATATTGCATTAACTACAATTCACTTGTTCAAGATAAATGTGATAGATCATGTCCTGACTGATTCACTTTATCTTGAAAAAAGTTTCTACAACCACAGCAGTTGCGTTCTCAATTCTTACTAGTCTGTTTACATGGCAAGTCTCGCAAAAGCTATGTACTAGAAGTTTTATAAAGCAAGAAAATGGCAGGTTTTGATGTCACGATATATATTAAAGGCACAAGAGTTTTCAACTGAGTAACAATAATTTAATACGCTTGCAGCATTAACGTATATTGTAAAACAGATTTGCCAGATTGAGACACACTACCGATACAACAACTGTTATTAAAATTACAATTAGCATGCATAAGTGTGTGTCTGTTTTTCATTGAAAATAATTTGCTCTGAATGTTTTTTTTCAGAGAACAATAGCCTTTCAGATTCCAAGATATAATTTTTGTGCATATGAAGTTGTAACCATATCTCTACAATTTTTATCTATATTTTTTATTTAACATAAAAGAATCTGGTCACTTTTTATCATTTCCTTATATTTTGTATAAAATGAATTGGTGAATAATGTATAGATCTCTGTATGAAAAATGGAACTTGTTGTATCCTGCTGTTTTAAGGCTCAAAGGTTGTAGCTATTGATATCAAACAGGTACAATATAAATTTTATCGGGCTTACCCAAGCTCTTTAGCACATATAGATCTAAACATAAATTTCAGAAGAAATGACTGAACTTTCGCCAAAATTTGGGCACCTCGTAAAGATTTTTACAATGGCTTCAATCACAAGAAATTTTATAACAAATGGAAATTTGTACTGTCAGTTTTGGTTTGTGTTTTAGTGAATGCTCTGTGAGAAGTTGTAAAGCGAAACGTTAAGAGTTAAATGAATTAAAAACAACGTTCTGATGTTACAAGGTCCTTTACTTCTAGTATTAACGCAACTGAAATTACAGAGTTAGATGAACGATAGTTGTAAAACCTAAAAAACATGCAAAATAACCCTCAAATTTAAGCCTATTGGGAATGCTAAATGCTTATTCATGAGCTAAAAGTAAAACTTTGATTTCAAAATGACATAAAACGTTTTGTTTGGTTTCTTTTTACAAGTGCGGTAGCCAGCCTTAAACAGCTTATTTACTTATAGATTTTTTTCCCTAATATAATACATGCTTCAATCACATTATGTTAATCTGTTATTGGCTGGTAATTCCTCTTTCATTTTTTTACTTAATGTTTTAAAAAGAACGCCGTTTTTCTACAAGAAAGTTATATTTAAGAGAAATTAACGTCGTATAGAATAGAAGTAAGATTTTTAAAATTTGGCATACAATAATAATAAAGTAGGTAGGTAAAGATCGTGAAGACTGTTTTCACTTTACCAAATGATGATAAAATTATTGTTACTCCTAGAACTAAATACGCACTAAGCCTGTTCAAGAAAGATGATAATGAATAAAAATAAGAAATCTCGGTTTCGGCTATCGGTCGGTTTTTGAGTTTGGGACGTTTTGGGTAGCTTAAAAGTAGCATATACACCAGAGATAGAGTGAATATGCCAGGTATCTCTTCATATCTAACTTTTGATGACCTGCAGATATTAAAATCCAGGCCGTCTGTTCCATCCCTATATAAAGAGTGCGAGCGTACTTTCCGATACTTAAATGCTGCAGAAGGTTAAGAACTGTAATGTTCATCAAACTGCTGAGCCTGGCATCGCCAGGTGGTTATGATGCTTGACTCATAATGTGCTGGTCGCGGACTCGAATCTCTGTCCCTCAAAACATGCTCATTCATTCAACTATTGTAATGTAAGGGTAGAAGAGTAGCGATTACTAGTTGCCTTCTTTCTACTATTTCATAGATAGTCCTCATGTAGTTTTGAACAAAATTTGAAACAAACCGAACTGTTGTTTTAATCAAATCACAGAAAGATATATTTCCTGCGTACGTTTTTCTAAAGAATACTTATAATATCGCAATTTCATCAGGTTAGTGCATATTATTGAATCAAAAGTGAGCTATAAAATTGTTCAGCTAGAAATATTTTTCTCTTTTTTTATTTTGTTACTTTTGTTATATTAAACTGAATGTAAGCTAATAAGTACCTATTTCATGTAAATTACCAAAAGAGGGCGAAACTCTTGACGTCAAAGAATACAATTGCTCTTACTACTAATCATTGGGTACAAGTAATGTTAGAATTGTTATCTTAACTTTAAATTTTAGAATATTGTTCTTTAAAGCTTATAAACGTGACGTAAGACAAATATCGTTCTGTATTTATTTAACTACATAAAAAGTATATTTATGGAATTTTTCAGTTTTTGCTATTGATTTCATCCACTTATTTACAGATTTTGTTGTTGTTGGTCAAACTTGGCAACATTCCAACATCAAATTTTCAAACTACAAACATTGAAATACATCATAAAACTTAGGAGAGGAAACTGTGTAATTCTCACTCTACAGAATGTGTGATAAAGAGGAACTAAAGGTAAAACGTATAATGTTGTTTTAGTAGTATAATTTAATTAATGAATTATTGAAAAGGACTTCGGGTAATCATTTCCTTATTTTAGATGTTTTTTTCACTGTAGTGTTTTAATTTTTTGGTGTTAAGCCTAATTAGGCTTAAGAATAGGTTGTCTCTAAGTCGCAAGAAACCAGAGTAGGACATAAGTTGTAGTTTGCACACCATAATACTTGTACTTTCAATTCATAATTGGGAAATACTGGCGTTCATTTATAACGAAACAATATTTTTATTCATTCAAACTTGCACTGTTAAAAGTGTAAAATTTAGTGTAGCTCATAATGCCATTGTCCAACAATTTCTTTTTTTACTTAGATTTAAAATATCTTATCAAAGTGCTCTGTTCAATTTAACATTTTTCATTTCCTGTGGATAACAAGGGGCCATTTTAGGGCATTTGATCTGTTGTAAGATGCCACACTTTCCATTTCCATCCTACCCCAAACTAAATATAGTGATGATATAGAATCTAGAATCCTTACATCCAACTCTGATCTCAGAAAATACATGCTCTCTTCTTTTTGCACTTTGTTAATATAAATAGCATCTCAACCAGTACTATTTCTGTTGCATCACAGGTAGCATGATGATCCCTGGTATTGGTTCAAAGCCATTGTCAGCACTGGATTTGAAAGCTATAGTATGATAGTTATATTGCTATACATTATTTTTTATGCTCATTCTGAAGTTCATGGTACTAGTTAAACCTACAGAGGTGTGTATAGTGCATAAAAGATGTTAGTTTAGTAATAATTATAAGAAATGTTAACCAATTTTATAAAGATAAAATTAAAATAGTGGTAAAAGATGGTGGAAAATAGAGAAAATGCAATATTTAAGAAATAATACCAAAAGAGAAAAATTAAAGCATGGATAACAATAATAATGTAAAGTAAGTTTAATTATGAATTTAGTTTTGAAACTTTTCAGAGAAATATGAAGGTAAAAAATCCTGGAATAAAGATTGATGCTATTTGTAATTATAGTATTTTAATAGTGCTATCTCATTAGCTTCTTTAATTTCCCAATTTTTGTAAAATTTGTTTCTATATCTGTCTGTTCAATGACTTGAAAAGTTTGTCAAGTCATGTGAAAGTAGACAATTCAGCAGCACTTCAGTTTTCGATATCATTTGAAAATCAGTATAATATTTCATCATTTAAGGTTATCTTTGGTAGAACAAGGCAAAACTATGTTTTTATGATGTGTTAGTATCTCCAAAGTCCAAAAATTGATAACATTTACCATGTTATCTTTGGTGGAACAAAGCACAGCTATATTTTTGTGACGTGTTAGTATCTCCAAAGTCAAAAATATGACATTGAAATACTTCGCCCATTTTGACATGTTATTAAACAGACTTTTAAAGGTACCATTTTCAAACATTTCACCCCAAAAATGTATCCTGTATCACTTAATCTGAAATAACATCAGTTCTTGTGAAATCTTAAAATTTGTACTGATGTAAAGTATAAAATAGGGCCTTTGTTATTTAACTAATCAACATTTCATGTCAACTCATGCAAGCTTTATTATTGCTGTTCTAATCAACAATTTAATATACCTCTACTAAGACTGAAGAAAGACCAGCTTTTTATTGGGTAAAATAATTCATATATATTGCAGTGATGTGATAAAGATTTCAATGTTTGGAAGACAGTGCAGAAGAAATAATTATCTGTATAACGTGTTATACCTCATTTAAGAAACTTTTTGTGTATGCATTAATATAATGCCAAATGAATTTATATATACTGACTAATTACCAATTTTTTTATTTCAGTGACCTAAATACAGCTTAGTTACTAAGCCTAATAAATTATAGTGGAATTCCATATGGTATCAGTATAGTTACATATGATTTTTGGTTATTCAGCTATATATATATAAAACCTAAAAAAAAAGTTTGATATCCTTCACATGCAAAATTTTGAATGGCTTAGCAGCCTATGTCCAGTAGAAACAAAGTTTGAGGGTCATAGTTAGACAAGATAACTATTTGCTTTTCTTCTTTATTTATTATTTTATATTTTAAGAAAAGTAAGTTTAATAACTTATTTCTAAATATTAGTAATCTATTTACATATATAATGTATAATTGAAATGTGACTACATTACAAAATACTTGTCCCCTAAAACACAGCCAAGAGAAGGTCATTTTGTAAATGCTAAAGGTAAGTTTTAGATTATAGGATATGGTACCATGAGTGCATGTGTACTGCATCAGTGCAAGTAACGTAATGTAAGCTAGACACAATTAGAAGGCCAATAAATATATATAACTATGAGGCTAAAGCCACTTAGATTAAACATTATTGTCATGTTATAATAAGTCGTCATTCTAGCACAAAAACATAATTTATATTTATTTCTTAATTTTTTTATGAAGGCCATGAGATTGGTCAGTTGAGACCCCACGCAGTTAGAGTATCAAAAAGAACAAACTATAGTCTTGCTGAAAACAAACATTTAAAATGTATTTAGGAGGTTTTAGAGATTACACAAATAATATTTAAAGTTTTCAGATGAATAGTTAATAATCATAATATTAAATCACTAGCAACTCATACCAGTAACCAAACAGACTATTTTCATAAACAAATGTTTAGTAAAAATATTTCATTAGAAAATCTGATATTTTTGTCTGCAAAAAAAAACTTGTAATCTTTATTAAACATCTGCCAAATTTTGTAAAGATATACCTACTGCATCAAAAGATACAGTGTAAATACTTAACATGTTCAAATATATATGAACTTGTGTATATTATACCAAGCCCACTGCAAAAGGGTTAAAGGGCTACAATTTAAAACAATTGCTTGAAACTCTTAAGAATTGTTTCTGAGGAGTAATGGGGAGACTTCAGTTAATCAAGGGGGTAATATGTACGATTCAAAGATCTCAATGCAGTTATCATTACTTGAAAGAAAGGTTGATGCTTCTATGACAAGACAAATCCAAATGCTTTAATATTTTCTGTGGCTCAATACATTGCACAATACTGTCTTAAAGTATTTAGGCCATTGTGAAACCACAAAATCCATTTTGACTCATACTTGCCCTGTCCACTGCCTTGATCAATTTCATCACTGAGAAAGATTGTTCATGTGAACATGATCCAACTGGGAATGTCAGCAGAAGATTTATTATGTTATAGATGTTTAGGTGGAAAGTTGAACATTCCCAAAACATTTTTTCTAGTATCAGGTTGCTGATTATATGGAATTATTCTATATTTCACCATCCAGCTGTCAAGCTCTTGTTCAGAATTTTTTGTAGGGAAATCCTGTTGGTACTCCTTCATTGTGTTTATTATTTTGGCATCAAGCTTATGATATACATGGATCAGATGTGATTTTCATAGTACTGGTTTCAATTCATATAGGAACTATCTGCTCACATGTTGAATCACATAATAAATCACATTATTATGGTTGGACATGATGTAATAATAATCTTCTGTGTCATTATAAGTAGGTTCTATTTAGCCATTTGCATGATGTCTTTGGACTGAGATGCACCTTTTAATGGATAGTGTTGTTTGTCCAGAATGTATAATGATAGTTATGCTGTCCATTATCTTTGATAACATAGCATCATATCTCCTTGACTGCATAATATTGACCAGTCTTCTAGCATCTGTATGTGCCTCGATCAAATTACACTTGATTGATTGTAGTAGCACAGAGATAGGATGCATATAACCCAAGACGAGCTGTGTGATCACAACTGACACACTAAACTCAAAGTTTCCAAGAAAATTCAAGTATGAAGGTACATTTGATGACAAATCACCTGAAGATTCATCATGAATTGTTTTGAGTGATGCATATATATATCTTCATAATGTTCAACAAGACATGTCAAAGTGTCCACCTTAGATAGCCACCTGGCTTCAGAAAGATGAGGCACAGATATTGTAGATGATGTAATGCAGAGGATTGCTCAGTTTCATCGATCATGTTGTAGTCAAGAGAGCTTTTGCTGGTATCCATGATTGCTTTTTTGACAGTATTTTTCCATTTCACTGCCCTGCCATAAACCAAGTTAATTTTGACAGGATTGTCATTAGATTCCTAATAGAAGAAAGGTGTTTACAACTGTTGAACACTACCAGCTTTAAACTTTGGCTTTTGCAGTGGACAGAGCACTTTGCTTTTGGGTATCTGATTTGAATTATTTGTTTTACACCAAATAATTCACCTTGATCATGAACTTTTATTGGATCAAAACCCAGTTTTTAAAGGCAGATAACATAACACATGACAGTTGCAGCGTTAGTTCTTTCAAGGTTAATGAAGCCTAGAAAATCTTCATGAAATTCATTTTCAAGAAGATATTGCATTACAACTGCCAAATGAACCTGGGTTTGAACAGTCATGATTTGTCTGCCATTATGCTAAAAAAATGAACTGTCTGACTTAAATCTGGTTTATTTAGGCAACATGTGGTGAGCATTTTCTGGAGCCATTTCAAAATGTAACTGTAAAACTTTGTCAACTATTGATTTCCACTTGATGAAAAAATTGAAGTAGTTGTATTCTTCATGTAACTCTTAACTCCAGGTCCTCCTGAAAGGTATATTTCTCTGGGCAAGTGCAAGAATTATATCAATTATTGATAGTAATGTTGCTCGGTTACTCTCAACACAGGTTTTGTTTGCTTAGTTTAAACTGAACTCAATATTGTGAGCAACAGATAACTTTCTCAGTTGCAATTTTGTGTCATTCACTCACTTTGATTGTAGCACTGCATCATGGCTCTCTTATCACATGTCATTGAAACCAGTGTTTTCAAACTGTTGATATTCATGCTTTGAAGCAAGTAACACAGTAGGCACAAAAAGTAAAATCAGTGAAAATGGAATACCTCAACCATGGATAAGTATTTTTATATGTTAGACTACATTTGCATTTGTACTCGGAAAACAAAAGTCCTCAGTTTGACACCAATTTTATGTCAAAAGTGCTAGTTTATGTTGAGGCAAAGATGAGTTGGATATAAACTTAACTGGATTCAGTGAAGAGTTATGCTTTTTCAGGCAATTTGGTGTAAATGTTTTTGGTCCTAGCATCTCACGTGAACTGAAGCTATCAGGATAAATCTTGAGCTTCTTGCTTTGTGGTTCATAGTGTCTTTATGTAGTCTTTATCTACACAGAAAATGATATATAATTCTTTTCTTTGAGTTGAAAAACCTTTTATATTCTGTTTACATAATAAATGTAAAATTTATTATATGCATTATTCAAAATATGAATATTTCTTATACTTCAACAAAATTCAGAATTATGATTATCCAACCACATAAATTAATCCATGCTGACACAGTTTTGTATACCTTTTTCTTTCCTGGGAAAGAAGTTTCTTATCTTTATTTCCATTGTACTGATATGTTTGGAACATTTTTGAATCTCATGTATGCATTGAACAGAAATTGGTACAATTTCAAATGACCAAGTTTTTCAGTTAGCTGTATGCTGTATGAAGAGCTGAGTAGATTCAGATAACATGACTGTGTTGCATGAAGGTGACACCATTCCTATAGCATCTTGGGAATGGAACTCCAAACAAAACACATCTGATTCAGGACCCTTCAAAATGGCTGCAGTGTATTGATGTACCACTAAACAACATGATGAGGTTGTTTCAATGCCTTTCATGATGGGGGTTATAAAGCTTTAATATAGTTTATCTACTGATGCTTCTCTAACCATTCCAGTCATAGCACCATGTCTTGTTATGTCATACATAGTGTTTTCTTCATTGTTACAGAAGTTGGTAGGTCTTCAGTGCTACTAGTAATTGTGTTGCAAATGCCATCTCAATGTCAGAAGTAGACCAATTACTACAGAGATTTTCAGATGCTCTGATGATTGCTGCAAGGTATACAGCTGTACATTGGCAACCTCAGTAATGCATGTAAAATATATCTGGGCCGTTATAGTGAAATGAACCCTTGAAAAAAAAAGTATCAAAAGCAAGTCACAGTTTGTTTAGCCTGAGAATAACAAGATTAGAAATTAATAGCTCTTTTGATAACTCAAGCATGTTATCCAATAGAGCAAGAATGTTATAGTTTAGGCTCATTTCAATTAAAATGCAGTTTTCATTTGTGTACAGTTTCGTTTTAAATGGGTGCATCAAGTTCAAAGTTGGTGACTGATAAAATAATAGGCAGTGTATGGCAGATAAGTAGGATTATGTGACAAGACAAAAAAAAAAAAAAAAGGAAGAATCTGTCAGGTTATTAAATTCTAGCAGTGAGGTAACTAATTACCTAAAGGGGCTCACCTTCAGATATCTCAAACTAATGAGCAAAAAATCTGTTATTTATTTTACTCAACAGTACCAACTTGTTAAACGAGCAAAATTGTGTGCCAGAAATTACATAGATCAAGCCATTAGATATTTTGGTACACTAATGCTAGTGTTAATTGTATCACAGAATAAAGTGGTATTGGCCTATGAAATTTTATTCATTCTAGAACCAAATGATTTATTGCTTTATCACCATATTATTGACAGTAATTGGATGACATGCCTTTTGGAGCATCACATTCCTGGGGTCTGCATTTAGTTACAGTATTCCTCCATCCTCATCTTAGTGTTCCCTATAAAAACTCATCATTAATAAAGTTTAAAAAAACATGAGTTGGAATTAATAAATTGCCCCAAACCTCATTGAGGATATAAAATTTGTCTCATTCCAATAATAAAGGTTTTTATATCTTAACTATTTTTCCTGACCATGTCATAGTCATTTAGCCCAGTCTGATTGTATTAATAAAGGTAAATACATTTTTGTGCATTCTTACTATTAACATGTTGGAAGCAAGGTCTGATTTGACAAGTAGATCTAGTCTTTCACAGACTATTAGGTCTATATGTAAACTAAATAAAAAGTGCAGTCATATATATTCAAATTTCAAACAAAGCAGCGACTTCATAAGTCCAAAAAGCATGCCAAGCACATACTTGTATTTGGTAAGTGTTTGATGCAAGATATAATGCTGTCACAGGATTTTTGTTTTGAATTTAAGGGTGGTAGAATATATTTCCAAAAAAATGAAAAGTTAATGCAGTTGCTATTATGTTTTATAAATGCTATTCTATATATGAGGAATTAAGTTATCACTGGGAAAAAAAAAATTGCTAAGAAAAACTACCAGGGTGTTTGCCCCATAACTGGACGATTATAATCATTCTGTATCACACATGAAAATTTTGACAAAGGCAATAACACTGTTGTGCAGGATCTAACTCCACAATGAATTAAAGCAATCTTCTTTGTCAGTGAGATGAGGAAGGGTGTTGTGTATGAAGTACTATGGCCATTACAGAATAACATTCTTTTAGGCAAGACTAAGGTTGTCTTTCACAAGTTGTGTCAGTCATCTTACACAATTAGATCCAACAGCTACATGTATGACTCATAGAACATAGATGATTCAACAGCCTATGAAACCTACTCACCTGAAGCATTGAACACCACAATACATAAAAATATCAGAAGCACTACATCAGGATTTGGCATAAGACAGAACTGTTTTATATAACCATGTGTACAAGTGAAGTGATTAATTTAAACCACAACAGGTATTGGTAAGATCGCCAGGGAGAAAGTATTTGCACCAGCTGAACACCTTGAGGACATTATCCATAACAGAATGCCGATGCACACAGATTTCTTTGCATTTGATGCAAAATATCATCATAGTTGCTGCTCACATTAAGTGCTTGAAATAAATCCAGAGGTGAAAAGGACTGTTCATGTTATGACAATGCTCTGAGTGTCATAACAGCAGATCTGAAAAAGTTTCAAAGATCATGGCTGTTACCAACATATCACTACAATAAGATTACATCAAAGCTTAGCAATAGATGGGCATTGCAGGTGCAGATAAGTACTCCTCTTGGAGTTTAAAAGAAAAACTGAAAAATTACAATTCTACAAAACAGTCTCATTGCCTTTGCACTTTGTCAGTGTTTTGATACATATGATACGGCTTTTAGCATTGAACAAACAGGCTTTTTTTATGGTTTTTGTTTGGGAAAACATTGATTATTAATTACTCTTGTTCTAATGTGGGCTGATAAACCTTGTAACCTACTTCTTGGAAGCAAGGTTGGATTGGTTCGTGATGACAAGAAACTCACTTGAAGTAAAAATGTATTCTCAGGACAGCTGGTATAGGTATTAGCTCTTTAATTAAAATAAAGTACAGAACTATGTTTTGACCTTCTTAGGTTAACTTCAACTTAACAAAGAGTTTTTAACTGACCATTGATGGGCATAGGTTTTAGGAATGAGAGTGTAAATGAATATGGGATTATAGGTGGTGTTGCAGTGAGATGCTAGGTTATTAATTTGTATAGGTATAAGGGTGCTCCTTTAGTTTAATTTTGGTTTTAGTTATTCTGTAAGTAGAGCTTCTTTAATTTTGTGTTTATTTTTGTTTCCCTGCTTAGTATCTAGGTGTTTTCTATGGTTATGTTGTGTTTGATTTGCAGTGTTCGAAATGTGTGAAGATGTTTTTAGTGTTCTTTGAATCTGGTTTTCGTTTTATTGCTTGTTTCTCCAATATAGAAGTTGTGGTAGTTGTTACATTGTATTTTATAAATAATGTTGGTGTTGTGTTTGTCAGTGTAGTTTTACTTGGTATGGGCTTTAGTTCCGTACCTGGTTTTTGAAAAAATTTGTTTACTTGAATGTTGTGTTTTGTTAAAGGTTTTTTCCAAATATTAGTTATTTTTATGCCACCTTTCTCCTGCCTCTCTTTAACTGGATATGGCAAGAGAATGTCTTTCCTGATGCTTGGCACCAAGCTATTGTACTCCCTATTCTTAAACCTGGGAAGAATCCAAAGATTTCTTCAAATTACTGTCCCATTGCTTTGAGTTGTCTCAGTAAGACCTCAGAGAGGACGACTAATATTCGTCTTGTTTGGTTCCTTCAATCAAACAACCTTCTCTCACCTACTCCTTGTAGGTTCCGAAGACAACACTCCATGATAGACCACAGAATTTGCCTTGAAACATCAGTTAGAGAAGCCTTTTTGAAGTGGCAACATCTTCTTTCCATTTTGTTTTTATCCAGAGAAATGCTTGATACAACATGGATATATGGCATCTTATGAGACCTTCACTCATATGGATTGTGTGGCAATTTGCCACTTTTTATTAAACATTTTTTAATGAACTGCTAATTCCAGGTCCATGTGGGCTCAACACTTTCCCATTTTTTTCCCACAGGAACATGGAGTTCCTCAGGGCTGTGTTTTGAGTGTTGCACTTTTCATTATAAAGATTAATGCCATCAGTGAACAGCTACCCCCTACAGTTGCAAATGGTCTTTTTGTTGATGACTTTCACATCTCATGTCAGTCGTCAAACATGAGGTTTACTGAGTGGCAGCTATAAACTGCAATCAATCATATACTTGTGTGGACCACAACAAACGGTTTTCAATTTTCTCTAAAACTGTTTGTGTACATTTCTGCCACCAATGGGATATTTATCCAGATCCAGAACTTTGTATTGATGATGCTGTACTTCCTGTCATCCCTAAGGCAGTGTTCTTAGGTCTTGTATTTGATTTTATTTTGTATAACAAGCAACTTTGTGTCAAATGTATAAGAGCACTGGCCATCTTCCGTGTCCTCTCTTCCACCTCTTGGGTAGTGAATCGATACTCCATGCTTAAAATTTATCATACCCTTATCCGATCCAAACTTGATTATGGATCTATGGTTTATGGTTCTGTCAGAACCTCAGCACTGAAAATGCTGGATCTTATCCACCATCAGAGGCTTCAGCTTTGCAGTGGGGCCTTTCGTACATATCCAGTCCAAAGTTTGTACTTGGAGTCTCATGAACCCCCTCTGTATATTTGCCGTTTGCAACTGTCTCTTATGTATGCTTCCAGACTTTGCTCTTTACTACAGCATCCAACTTGTGGTTGTGTTTTCCATCCTCAGTGGGCCACACTTTCCTATGATAGAAAATCTGCTATTGTTCCTTTTAGTCTTTGTATTTGGGCACAATCAGAAAAATTTTATATATCTTTGAATAGCATAGTAGCATCAACAGTTTGGTCTCTTCCACCATGGCTAATTACTATCCCCAACTGTGATTTGTCTTTGAGTCATCTGAGAAAGGCCAGTACTCCCGATTAGAAATTTCATTCTTTATTTGCTGAACATCTTTCAAACAATCCATCCATTTCCATATATACAGATGGTTCAAAATCAGGTGTGTCTGTAGGTTCTGCCATGGTTTGTTACAGTTCAGTTGTAACACACAGAATCCCCTCTACAGTTTGTGTTCACTGCTGAATTGTATGCCATTTCTCTTGCCCTGAATTATATTGAAACTGTGCAATATACGAATGTACAATCTATACTGATTCACCCAGCTGTCTATTGGCCCTGACATCATTCCATGTTTGTTACCATCCTATCCTTTTCAATATCCAAAACAAAGTGGCCCATCTATTTCTTCCAGTTTTTGGGATACCAGGTCATGTTGGTATTTGTGAGAACACGCTAGCTGTCGAAGCAGCAAAGTTCATCTGCTCTGGCTCTATCACCACCATCTCTGTTCCATACATGGACTATAGTCCAGTTATCAAAACCTGACTATACACCAGTTGGCAGTTGACCTGGAGTGAGCAACAAAATAACAAGCTTTTTTAAATAATTTTTCTTTAGCTCTTTGGTCATCTTGTTTCTGTAAAAATCAAAGGGAGGAAGTTGTTTTGGCTAGGCTACACATTGGTCACAGTTTTTTAACTCATCACTTCCTTTTATCTGGTACTGATACACCAGTGTATGGTATGTGGTGCTCAGGTTACTATCATGCATATTTTATTATCATGCTGTTGTTACAACAAAGAACAACGACGCCATCATTTTAAACATATTTTTAAGGTAGGTTTGCCCTTGACATTAGCCAATGTCATCATAGGTGATACTAGCCACCTCACTCATCTTTTTACATTTTTAAGAGCCATTGGTCTTTTTAACTTAGTTTACAGTTTTTGTTGGACAACATTGTTTTAGCATATTTCTTTTACACATTTTAATTTTATTTTGATCTGAACCCAGGACTGGAATGGTCAACTTCCAGGTAACTGATAGCAAGTTTGAACTTAATGCTTCAATCTTCCTGGCAGGTCTTAATTTTACACAATTTACATATTTTTACCTTCATTTACATATACCATTATAGTATACTACATCTTGTTTGGCACAGATAGCCTAGTAGCTTTGTGCCAATAAACATAAAATACCTACCCACCTACCTCTATATATATATGTTTTTGAGTATTTATGTGGGCAGTGTTATGCTCCCATTCATGCTTGGAATACTATAAAGTAATGAAAGATCTATTAATTTATACACATATACTTGTAAATACATATGTTTAAAGTGTATTTTGTTTTATGCATGTATTTTATCTGTTTTTATCAACTTAGAAACTATTAATTTTTATCACATTTTCAAAGTGTTATATGGAATGTATTTTATCTGTTTTTATCAACTTAGAAACTATTAATTTTTATCACATTTTCAAAGTGTTACATGGAATGTATTTTAATTGAAATTTTCAAATATTTCAAAACATTGGAATTAGAAATTTCAACCTGAATATCATCTCATGCACACATGTGCTAAATGGGCTGGTCATAAATAGTTAGTTTCAGTTATTGAAAACAGCATCTCCCGTCTCTGCAAAGTGCTTAATTTGGCTTTTTGAATCAAATATCATGCTAGACTATCACTTTTATAACATGTTCACTTTAGTGCATATTAAAACTCATCACTTTTCAAATTATAGATCCAGTGATTCATACCAAGGTGCTTATGCTAATAGTTATATTGTAAAATAAGTTATATATACTAAATGTATTTAATGATAGTTATTGTGTATGTTGAAATGGCTAAATGGAAATGGCTGAAATATTTTAGACCAGCCAAATTGTTACTACTTTTAGACCTTAGAATTTACACTGAGCAGGATTTTGTAATTTGACAGCTCTGTTGAATATCGGTGAATCTAGGTTGTAGAAACAACAGAACTGTCAAAACCAGTATGGTACACAGGACTACCATACACTTTCTACCTTTTTATATTTATGAGAAATCTTTTGAAATTTTAAGCATATTTTTGATACGTACCATTTTAACATAAATGTTGGACAGGATAAACATTAAATTGATATGGTTTGAACTATCTTTGTTTTTTGTCATTCATGTGGAGACAATACCTAAACTATCTGTGGAGGTACATCTATAAAGCTGCACTTTTTTCTACTTTTTCATTTATTTTTTTTATTTTATATACTAACTTTTTTTTCTGAGTTGCTTGATCTAATTCCAAATTCAGGAGTGGGGTGAAAAGAAAGTACCTTTCTGAGTACCCCTGGTTGTCTATTTCCAAGCAATGGGCACAGAAGGATTCAAACTGAAAAACCTGTGGTAAAAGATCAACAGCTTTGTCCTTCAATAGTAGGTCAGGTGATATTTTTTGGTTACAGTTTCCCTTGTGTTTGAATAAGAATGACCAATTACTTGTAGTGCTGGTTGTGTGACATTACTAATTCAACAAACACAGATACTTTACTGACTGTTACATCCAAATATGTCCAGAATAATACTTCAATAGCACATTTTAATGCCCTAAATCTGAAAGTGAAATTTTCCAATATGGTATTTTCATGTTGAAATCTGATCCTAAAATCTGGAAATTTCATTAAAATTGTCAAAATTTTAAAGATCTCAACTTTTCCTTTGTTTAATAACTTTTTCCATATATTTTTGGTAAAGATTTGTATGAAATGTACTGACTATATTAAATAGAATGTTTTCATTATAGATTGATGCTTGGAACATTGGACTATTTTGTATAACTTGAATACAATCACATATACCTGTTGTATTGTTATGATATTTTGTTCTTGACAAACTACTAAACTTAAACCCAACTAGCTGCCTTCCCTGTATTATGTAGCAGCTGAGTTTGTCACGAAGAAAAAGTTAAGATTCATAATGTAAACAACAAAGTTACTAGCACAAGATAAAACAAGGGCAAGTTATTATAATGTATGTGTTGAATTAGCAAAAGGTGTAGAGAAAACTTCAACAGACTTTTCTTATCTGTTTATTTTTATCTTTCTCATAATTAAAATTAAAAGCTGTAAGGAACTTAAATTGATAAAACTTGCAGTTATGGGGCAAACCTGGCTTTATTCCTATCAAAATGATTTATGTCCATTGTAAGTAGGATACATAATTCTTGTGAAATTTGTTTTCAAAAATGAAACTAGTTGATCAAATTGTTTGAAATTTGATAAGTTTCCTAAAACTATGTAATCTCAGAAAAAGTATTTGATTTTAAATATTTCAACTGTATCTACTCAGAATTTATTATTTAATGTAGTTATTTGCAATTGGAGTAGTTCACCTGCAAGTGGTTTTATGTTATATAAAAACACTATTGTTTTTTCTTAGTTTTCACATTTCATTTGAATTGTCTCTACAACTTGCCGCATTAATACTAAAGAGGTGTTTAAATTAAATGTTTATATTTTATTATCCATTTTCACTACTGTATCACTAACTCAAACTGCTTGCATCAAAGTTTAAAATTAAGAAATAGAAATATGTATATACCTTTTAACTCTTCATTGAATAATCTTAAAATATCTTCTTTGGGTCATATCCATATTATTTTGTCTTTACCTTTTGACCTATAGTTCATTTTTCATGTTTTATTTTCTGTTCTTGTTCTTTATCTTTGATTATTTATGGCACCACATTTAAACAAGTGCCATGGGTGATATAATGTTATCATCAACAGAAAAGTTTTAGCCTGTGACAAAATGTTCTGCACTTACCTAGTTAGAAAAAACTTGAGTGTTGTGAAACTTAGAATGATATTGAAAAATAATCACGTTTTCTGAGCATAATTTAAATGTGTGTGTGTGTAAAACCTTAAAAATTTTCTTAAGGCTTAGGGACCTATGACAAGCAGCAACTGAGGACAAAGGTTGTAATTAGAAGAGACAATTGCCTTATGTCTTTATTTACTTTTCAATGCTTCAAGACAAATAAGCTTAAGAGCTTCTTCATAAATATTAATAATCTGTAAACATACATAGTGTATTATAATTGAAACTTGATTGCATCTTACAGAATACTAGTCCACTAAAACACAGCCAAGACAGGTAAGTTTTATGTTATTGGACACTACAACGTGGGTGTATGTGCACCACATCATTGTAACATCTGCATTATTAACCATGCAGCACTGAAAGGTCAGTATAATGAAAATAATAATATTGTGAGATTTAAGTTATTTAAACATATATTTTCAAGTTATAATTTGTAGTCGTTCTAGAATTACAAAGGCATTTATTTATTTTCAAATGTTTTTATGGAGGGTATGAGATCAGTCAAATAGACTAAAACCCTACAAAGATTTATTTGTGAAACAAGAAATAAAATATAGTTATTTCATAAACATTTGATAACTATCTAAACATTGTAAGGATTTTGAATGTGGAATTTGATGATTTTCTGAATAAGAAAAGTATTTTTGATCTTAAAGAAAATTTTGTGTGTTTCCAACCAACATGTGAGAAGAAAAAGGCATGGAAAACATTCCTCAACAAACCTTAGGACTTAAATAAAAAAAATCTAATATTTTGCATATGAAAACATTATAATGTTTACTGGTATCCTGCCAAATCTTATGAATATATGTTTAATAATTTGAAGGCTATAGCTTAAACTGTAACAAACACAAAATAGTTATAAGGTCAATCACAGGGACTGAGCCTGAGCTAAAAGAGCTAACCCTTTTGCTACTTGCTCAGTGTTATATACACAAGTATATCTACACGTTTGTCTTGTTAAGCATTTGCACTGTAACCTTTGGTACAGCATGTGCATCATCACAAAATTTGGTAGACTTTTAGTAAAGATTACAAGTATTCATTACTAAGGAATAGCAATGAAACTAGTTTGTTTTATTACTATTATGAGAGCAGTGATTTCATTTTATGATTAAAAAAACTATTCTCTATTCCAGATATCTCTAATATTATTTATGTAATCTCTAAAACTTCCTAAATACATTTCAAACATTTGTTTTCAGTAAGAGTATATTTTATATTATTTTCTAGACTACTATGTAGGGTGCATCACTTAACCAACCTCGTAACTATTGTAAAAAAAATTAGAAAAAATGTGTTATATATTTATATATATAAATTATGCTTTTTTCTTGCTGGAATGACTACATATTGTTACATGAAAATACAAATGTTTCGTCCAAGTAACTTTAGTTTTATAATGCTGCATATTTATTTTTTATTTTATTCAGTGATGTCGAGAAAACTCACTTGTAGAGAAATACATTTGCAAAAATGGCTCGTTTGGGTTGAGAAAATATTTTATGTAGAAGAGCGAACAACGTTTCGACCTTCTTCGGTCATCATCAGGTCGAAATATTGTTTGCTCTTCTACGTAAAATATTTTCTCAACCCAAACGAGCCGTTTTTGCATAAATATTTTTATTTTATTGACCTTATGGTTATGCATAACTTACACTAATGAGGTGCACATACACTCAGGTCACACATCCAGTAAAATAAAACTGACATTTAGTATTTTGTCTTGGCTGTGTTTTAGTGGATTAGTATTTTGTGATATAGTTACATTATATGTGTACATAGATTATTACTATTTAGAAATAAATTATTAAACGTTTTTCTTTTTAATATAGAACAATAAACCAAGAAGTAAAGCAAACAATTATCTCTTCTCACTATGACCTTTGTTTTCGGTTGCTGCTGGACACAGGTTGCTAAGCCTTTTAAAATTTTGCACATGGAGGGTATCAAACAAGGTTTTTTTATGTGTACAGTTTAATAACCAAAATAAATAATTATACTGATACCATAGAATTCTAAAATAATTTATTAAGCTTAGGAAGTAAGATATACTTAGATTTTAAGAAATACAAAATTTCCAGCAGTTTAAAGACACAACCTATCTCCTTGAAATCTTGGATCAAAAGAATGTGGAAGTTTTTTCAAAGATTAAAATGGCTGAGAAAACCACTCTGGTTATTTTCATGTCACATGTTGAAGTATATATATATGGGACCATATTCAAAGATGGAAAGAGGCAAAGCCATATCTCAGCAAAATAAAAGGATATAATATTCTTATTTTATATTCCAGCTTTGTGATATCAGTAATTTGAATTCCTAATTTGTATGAAATTACAGACTTAGTATTTTGACATCACAAACTTCTAATTTTAAACAGTGCTGCATTCAACATAGCACGTGACTCACTAAAATCTAAATTTAGATGTGTTCCTTTAATATTTACATTAAAATTAAGACAAACTCGTATATAATATTAAAGCTTGAATTATAATTTGCAATTTGGTTCAAAACTTATTGACATAAGTTTATAAAATCGTAGTTCAGTAAAATTTTGAGTGCAAGTCAAATGTGATAACATGGCCTTTGACCCATTGTGAAAGGGTTATTTTACAGTTTCTGAAATAAATTTTCTTTGTTTAATTTAGGTTTATCTATTGATTTGCTCTGTCTTTTAGTGCAGATGTATATGTGAATATATAATTGAACATATTGACATTATTTAATTTTTCACACAAAATTTTATTCCTATATGAAAGTGCAATATTCTCAGGATTCTCACTTCTAGTTCATCTTATATTAAGATTTACAATATTTGATTTTTTACAAGCAGTTCCATAAACGAATATCTGTTTATGTAAATGATAATGTGCTGAGTTTCAAGTTATTTAAAAGTCAGGAAAGTTGTTGTTTAAAGAAAATTTTGTCAGGTTTCACTAACTCTCAAGGTTTATAATAGGGAAGGAGCACAGCTGGTGTAGAATTTCTTATAACAAATTGTAAAATCATTTAATAAATTTATTATCTGGAATACTTTGATGTGGATGTAACGAGAACTTCAAAGTAACTGAACTATTTTTTACCTTTCAGAAAATGATAATGAACTTCAGGCTTTCTGAACTTCAAGTTCTTTTGGGTTTCGGAGGACGAAATAAGAGTGGTAAAAAGTCTGAACTTCAGGCACGAGCGTTGGAGCTTCTCAATTTGAACTCTGTGCCTGTACAAATGAAGATTCGAGAACTTCAAAAGTAAGGGAAGATATTTACATAGTATATTTCTGGTATCAACAAAATATTTGTTTCAAATGTCTGCATCTATCACCTTAGTTTTTGTATTTTATCGATGTTGGTGGGTCTTTATTTTGTTTGAGTATATTGATTGTTTTCATGCCTATTAAATGCACATAATTATTTAAATACAAATTCAGTTGTATGCAGAACTGTTGTTTTGGTTAAATATTGAATTAATTAATATTTAAATAAGTCATATTTTGAAATGCATATTTATTTTTCAAGGTGCATGCATATCCTTGAAATTGAAAATGGAACTTAAAGGGTTTGAAAGTGCTTTTTTAAAAGGGTCTTGTTTTTTTTTCAAAAGTAGTTGAAAATATTTTAATAGCAAAATATATCAATATGTTTAGCTATAATATATGTTGTGGAATTGAGCACAAGAAATAAAGATTATTCTATCTCTTGTCTACATTCGTATGTTGAACAAACAATTACAATTTTATGAAATTTTTGTGGAATCTAGTTGATTATAATGTAGATTTTAACCTCCAGAAAAAGCTTAAAAACATTGAGAGTACTCAGAAAATGCTTGAAATTAGTCTGAGCAATTCAACATAAACCATGATTTTATTATTGTATATTATCTGTAATGAATTTATAATGAAAATTTCAAATGTTAATAGTTACAACTAGAGCTTAGTAATTTTAATGATTACAATTGATTACCTGTGAGCAGTGATCACATTGATTAATCGAAGGTAGTGATTCCAGTTATTGTTTTTGGTTATTTTGGTAGACAGTAATCAAAATTATGATTTAATCGGTTATCACAAAAATAATCAATTAATCAAAATAATGGTTTCTAATTATTACTATTTTTGATTATTCCAACTATACACATTATCAAAATATTACTACAAAATTTGCTCATCCTTTGTTATTGGGATGCTACTATTTGCCACTCTTTTAGTGCAGCTGATCAAATTTATAAGGAAACTTTACACCATGATTGTTTAATAAAAATGCTTTGTTTAATGTTTAACCGAATTCATTGTGTAGGGATTCTCTTTTGAGGTTTTTATTTTTTACAGAGAAATTTAGGTTGAGTCTAACTGTGTTCTCTAATTGTTGTGTTTTAACATTCACATGTGTACATATACTAGAGAAACTAACAGTTTTGTGACTGTACATAATATACTATCTAGATTGAAACACCATATTCTGACTCACCAAAGGTAAATCACATTAGCAGTATTCACCAACTATATGTACTAAATACAACTTTATGAAGTTTATCAGGTTCAAGTTTTAGATTAGCACAGAGTTTAAGATGTCTTTTTGTGTATCAAAAATAAGCCAAAAAACAGGAATGTTTGTTTTGAGCGACCTGCCATCCGATCAAAATATCCCACAACTGAAAAGTATTTTCATCTATAGATTTTTTTATGTTATCTTTAATTGCCTGTTCTATGACACTGTATTTGTGCATTTAGTATTTTCTTTGAACCTAAAATCACATGATACACATCTACTGACAGCAAGGTCTGTCAAAATCTGAAGATGTGTGTTTGTGATAAAAAGCTAAATTGAAATTAAAAAGAAAAAATACACCCTTTAAAAAAACTGCTCTGATTCTCTCCAAAATTAAATCTAATTGGGCACATCATAGTTAAGATATTAAACTACTGTTCATTTTATATGATTTATATTACTGTTAAAATTTTATAGCTTGTTGAGTACTATTACAATATCTTTGATTAGCTTCTGCTTGAGAATAGTATGTGATCAAAATGGATTTCAAAGTCTCTTTTGTGAAATATTGTATTTATACCTATTTGTATGATTTTCTTTATCCATATTATTTTTACGATTGAATTTCACTATATCATGTTAAATATTCACATTTATAAAGTCAAGGTACTAACTTGTCTAAAATTAGATTGTTGTGACTTGTTGGATTTTTTTTACTGAATCTTTTTTAATATTAAAGAAATGTGTATATATAACTTCCGTACAGAATTTTATGAAAACATGGAAAGTAATGACTTACAACTTTAAATCAAGATGTTTGTTAGAAGGAAATTAATTTACCCTAAAAAAGGGTTAGTCAAGGCCCAAGGATTGAACATATAAATTTAAAAATCCTATGGCAAAGTTATTCAGCTTATCCATGTCACTCTATTAAAACTAGGACAATAATATAAAATAACCACAACTGAGCTTCTTCTAGGCTATAAAAATGAGCTAATTTGGTCTACTCACCATTTACAGTCCCAATTAGTTAAAATGGTTACTACTGAGTAATATCCACCCTCCTCTCCTGCAATCAGTAAAGTGACATTTAATAATTTATATTTTTCAAATTTCTATTGTTTTTGTCAGTAAAAACAAGAAGAAAAAATGGTTCATTTGAATAATTTTAAAACTATTTTTGATTGTGTAATCAAAACTGAGATAAAAAGTTATTTAGAATGACATCATAAACAACTGCTATTAACAGTTTCATTAACTGAACTTGAACCTGATAATTGATTACCAAGATGTTGCCATGCTTTGACAGAATAGAGTTTTGTCATTTTTATAAATCTGGTATTAAACACCTTTTCACTTGCTAACACAATGTCTGGTACTTCTGAGTTGAAGATTATCAGCCTACAGCTCACTATAAACAAGGCTCAGCACTTATATGATGTTCCTTTTTCAGAATGCACTGAAATTGACATAATTATTAGCTTGTTTAATGTTGCCAAACAAACAGACATTATGCTAAACAGCAGGATAAGGTATAGTTTTCAGAAAACATCTCAAGCATTTTTTTTCACTGTTCTGTTTTATAAACTGTCTCAAAAGATTCAGTTCACTTCTTTTTTGCACAGGATCAAAATTTATCACTGTAATGTATGTTTACAACTTCCAGTTCTTAAGAACATGACAAAATAGAAATAGACTTGACCAAAAATAGTGAAAGCAATCATGAACTTTAAGCCTGGAAATGTTTGCAAACTTTTCACCAACACACAAAAGCTAAAGCCAAAGAGTAAGCTTTTTCTGGTTGAAGATTCATCGACATGTACATGGCAAAAAAATGGTTTCTTCAGGAACTGTTGATAGTGAATTATCAATTCAATGTTTTGTACTTCAGTGAGATATTTGCTCATTTTACATGGCTTTGTGTAGTATGGCAAATATTCAGTATCACCTAAATAAAGCTGTTAAATACAAACTTTTATAGCTGCATACTGTATTGCATTACACTCAGGTTAACAAATTGATATTTTCAAAACAAGAGGAAAGGGCTTTAACATTATCATGAGCCATCTTGTGAGGTTCTAGATTGTATAGTAGAAAAATACTTGTGTATATTTAACTTACAAATGGTTTTACAGTAAGGCATTTACAGATCTAAAAGAAGCATGTTTTTCTTTAGACAGTATTTCCATAACTTGAATCTGTACTAAGGTTCCAAGTAAAGATAGTACTTGAAAAACTAATTTTTTTCCCATGGTTTCTCAAAATCTATTTCTATAATTGTATCAAACAGTTCTTTCTTAATTTACTTAAATTATACCAGGTTTTGCAATCTGCAGGATACAGGTGATGAGTTCCTTGAGATTCTTTCGTTGTGGAGTATAAATTATTTTAACTTGCAATTTTCTTATTATTATTCTGTTATTAAACAACAAAGTTAGAAGTATAAAAATCTTGTAACTACCAAACATGTATAAGCTACTTTGCTATTGTTTTTCAAAATAGGTGATCTATTTTCAAGAATCAAGGTTTTCATGAGATACTAGTTACAGCTCATCTATCTGATTACTTAGTTTTATATATGATCTTTCCACCACCTAATTTGTGTGTGTGTGTGTGTTGGACTAGCTAATTGCCTTCATACTTTCAACTGAAACCTTTATCAGTCTCTGCTTTAAAAATATTGTTTTGAAATTATTTAATAGTTATTTTTAATACATTCAAGCAAAGATTGTATAATATTAACAATATATTTGTCATACAGTAAGAGGTGTGCTCCGAGTAACCTTTCACTGGTAATCTGTGTGTAGTGAAATACTTCTCAACATGTACAAAAGAAAATCACATTTTCAAATTTATATTTTTAGTTTTACATTTTCACATATTGGCATCATCAGAGTGATAGTTTGTTTATGGAAAAGGTGTTAATCACTTTGCAACTTGTTTGGTATAATATAAACAAGCTCATATATACCTTTGTACGTTAAGTATATGCCATATAACTTTTAACACAGTATGTTTATCTTCAGAAAATTTGATACTTTTAGTTAAGATTACAAGTTTCTATGTAGGCAAAAAAGTTAGATTTTTTAATGAAATACAAAAATATTTGTTTCTTAAGATATTGAGTCTGTTTCATTACTATTGCAAGTGCAAAATGATTTTATATTGCAATAAAAAACTGTTCCTCATCCCCAAAATCTCTGATATTATTTGTGAAATCTCTCAAACTTTCTAAATGTATTTCAACTATTTGTTTTCAGTAAGACTTTATATTTTGTTATCTTTTTACCCTAACTGTGTGGGGTCTGTCACTTGACCAACCTCATAATCATGATAAAAAAAAATTAGGAAATGTAAATTATGGTTTTTAAGTGCTATAATAACTACGTATTATAACATGAAAATACAAAAATGTGTAAGTAACTTAAGTTTCATAATGATATATATTTACTTTTTTACTATATTGACCTTCCAGTCATTCACAGCTAATATTACATAACTTGCTTTGACATAGGACACATGCACTCATGTTACAATATCCAGTAGTATAAAACTGACCTTTAGTGTTTAAGTGCACTATTATGTTGTAATGTAGTCACATTTCAATTATTAATCGTATATTATTATTATTGAGAAATAAGTTATGAAATTTATTTTAAAATATGAAACAATAAAAAAGTTAAACAAGCAATTATCTCTTAGCTATGACCTTTGAACTCAGTTAATGCAAGACATAGTTTGCTAAACCTTTTCAAATTTTGCACTTGGAGGATATCAAACAAAAGAAAAATTGTTTTTAGGTTTTATGTATACAGTTAAATAACTAGAAAATTGTAAATAACTATACTGATGCCATAGAATTCTACTATAATTTTATGAAACCTAGAAACTAAGCTGTATTTAGGTTTTAACAAAAGCGAAATCTAGACCAAAGACACAACCTACATTCTTGAGATCTTGGTTCAAAAGGACAGTGTAGCCTTTTCACAGATCAAAATGGCTGAGAAAGCCACTAGAGAGATTTTCTAAGCTGTCAGTTAGTTACTCTCATATATATTAAAGAAAGTGTATAATAGGGTCAGTTTTGAGAAATTCAGAAAAAATGAATGGGCTCTTGTGTTTGATTCAGTATATAAACCATATTTGAACAAAATTAGAAGATGCGAGATTCTTATTTTATATTTCTAGCTTGCCAGTATTGGTAATTTGAATTTCTAATTTGTGTGAAACTATATACTTAGTATTTTGATATCATAAACATTCTAATTTTAACTGTCCTGCATTCAACATACCACAAGATTCATTAAAAATTATATATAGATGTGTTCTTTTAATATTTACTTTTAATAAATTAAATCATATATGATATTAAAGTTCTACAATTTGATTCCAAACTTGCTGACATAAATCTGTAAAATAGTAATTCAATAACATTTTGAATGCAAGTAAACAGTAAATAACTGAGATGGCTTTTGACCTATGAAATAATTAAACAATAAGTTTAACACTTGATTAAATCTTGTACTGTTATATACTATATTCTTTTACTGAAGTGAGAAGAAACAGAAACTGCAGTAATACCTAGTCGTTCACAGGGATCTGTTGTTAGTTCAAAAAAGAAACAAGCCAGTTTCAAAGTAATTAGTAAGTTTACATTTTGTAGCCATACTTGTGCCACCACTGCTATTTGAATAAGAAGTGTTTGACTAAATGTTCATAAATCCAAACTTTCTCTTTATTCACTTACTAGCATCCAGCCTTTAATGTCTTGATGCTTTAGAAGCCAAAGATCCCAGTAAATGACTTGGGTATTACTGCAACTTTTCTGTTTGTTCTCACTTCAGTAAAAGAATATAGTATATAACAGACCAAGATTTAAAAAGACAAATAAATGGATTTCCCAATTTGGTATACATTTCTGTGTTTAAAGATATGTCTATACTGTTTTGTATAGATCTCAATCAATTCACCCAGTTTCTGGAATACTCTATCCAATCTTTATGGAATGGATAGGAATACCTATTTTCTACACCTTTCTTGAATACATCTTTTCCCTGTAACCAATTGCAATAGGAAAGTTCTGTGGAAGTTGGCTAGGATTAGTGTACCTTTTAATGAGGTGGAAATGATGTTACAGAGGTTCACAATTATCTTCGAAGTTGCTATATTCATGATGTTCTAAAAACATAGATCCAAGAAGTCTCAATAAAACTGAAATGGAAACCCCATAGCCCAAGCACTTTCCAAAGGTGGACCATTCTTCAGGGGCAAAGAAAGACCCACCTTTCAAAAGTGCTTAGGTTATAGGGTTTCTATTTCATTTTTACAAAGTTGTCATGTAAGTGTAAGCTTTCCACCTGTTTTTTTGCAGCATGCAAGTACAGTTGAAATGTCTTTATTAATGATATAAACATCATAGTGGACTAACCAACTAAACATTTTATTCTGTACTATAATCTCCACCCACTTCAAGATTGAGGGCAAAGAAATGGAACTAGCATAGATTGAGAATGAAGAATGAATGTAATTTGCAATCCAGCAAAAATTAGAAATTATGAAGTCAATGAAGACAGTAATGCCAGAGTAACATCATAGACAGGGATTATCAATTACATGGTTGTTAGTGGCATTTTGTTTGTTTTTTGGGTGCACTTGTTCAGAAATACAAAAAATGCAAACATGTGGATAAAATAAAAAAATAACCTCTGTTACATTTATGTCTAGGCCTTGTTTTAGAACTCCAAAATAAACTACTAAATAGATGTGTGGCACTAACAGCTGATTACTGGCATGATTTTTGGTGTTGATTTGTTAGGTGATAAATAAAACATTCAAATTTGAAATCAAATGTGCTGAAACTTTTTTAGAAAATTATCATTATTTGTGATGATGAGAAACCCACTTGAAGAAAAAATGTATTCTCAGGATGGCTGGTACATGTATTAAAATGTTGTTCTGTACTTTATTTTAATTAAAGTTTTAATACCTGTACCAGCCATTTTGAGAATACAAAATTGCCTTTAACTCTTAATCTAAAACAGTTGGAAATTACCATTCATAAAATTATACTTATTACACACTTTTTATAACACTTGTTAAGTAAATACAGATGAAAATATAATTGTACCCAAAAATTCAAGAAACGGTATTTGTTTTCTTCTGGTGAGAGGAAGTTGTGCAAGAATGCATATTTAGGTGAAATTTGAGAACACAGTTTCAGTTTATGATTATATTCAATTACAAAGATCAGTTGGTTGAACTTTTATGTTCGATGACCATCAAGATTCCCGTTTCCTTTGAAACTGCTGCAATTCAAATGGTGCTCAACACTTGTTTTCATACAACTTGGTACATTTGATTATCTTTAACTGTTTAGTATTTTTGGTACAGAAGTTATCATTGTTGTGAACTTTCCTCAAAGTGATTCTAAAATTGCAAAGAAGTTAACAGAAACAGTTTTTACATATCACCTACCTGTAGATGTTCAAAGGTAATGTACAGATTTACCAGCAATGAAACCTTTGCACAGATGTATTCTCATCAACTCTCCAGACTTCTTAATATGCAGATCATTTTACTACATTGTTTAGAGACTGTAGCTCCTTTAACCTTGCTATCTGTAAAATTACCTTTAGTAGATATGATTAAACATCTGAAATTTATGAATGCTTTCATATTACATGAAGTCATTGTAGTTATTGTCTTCAATTTGCCTTTTGGTTTTTATCTGCCACTGGTACAGCAGTTTCTTTTGTTGTTTTTTTTTACTTTTCATTTTATTCTTTTATCTCTATAAAATGTTTTTATAATTTGAAGTTGAGCTTCTAGACAATCTCTTTAGTTAGGCACGTAAAAGATCCAGTTCAGTAGTGGTACTTATTGACTACTGATTCATTCCTTGCTTAGATTCAGACCATCTTGTTATGATTAACAATGAATTTAGGATAGTGCCCAGCAATTTACTGATGGTGCTGGGCAGTTATCACAACAATGTTATGAAAAGACTATCACATCAACTTTCATTAAAAGAGGAGGCATATATTAGTAATGGTTTAAGCTCCTCCATTTTTCTGTTATTTACATTGCAAACATTGCTTTTTGTCTTGCACTGACATGATCATCTCCATTTTGATTTTTTTCTTATTTGGAACATCAGAGATAAGCTTTACTCCTCTTTTTATGCACTCGCATATAAAGCAATAAGTTTATTGTACATGTATACATTAGTAAAGATTAATATAAATTCTCAAAACATTTGTATGATGAATTTAACATTTCACTGTAATAAAATGTAGCTTTAGCCTACTTTTCTTGTATTTTCATGTAACTTATAATAATTATGACTGTAAATACTTTTTATTTACATAATTAGAGATTTAAAAAACTATTAGTAAGTATTTAAAATATTTAAAAGTATATATGTTTCTGTACAGTGTAGGTAAAAATTATGTACTATAAATTATTTTGTGCAGTCTGTAACCTGTGTTATATTAAAGCACTGTAATTACAAGCCATATAATACTAACTTCAGTATCTGTTTTAGAGTAACTTTGAATTACAGAAAGGAGGTAGACATTTTAGGGAATCATTGTGTTTGTATAATGATACTGGGTGAGAGTTTTAAAAAATGTAGACGTACCATAACAATATTTACAAAAGCTTAGTATAAGAAAAAAATTTAACTTAACCCAAATTTGTACATATAGTGTATCAGAGTAATTTTTCATGTGATTGCTAATTGCATAGAATAACAGTTGTTCTTATTAGCATACAAATTAATGATTTAGTGCCCAAAACAATAGTATTTTAAAATTACTCAAGACTAGTTAGTACACTTATTGAAAAAAACAACCTGAGTGAAACATCAATTCAAATTCAGTTCTTATGATTGATATTATGAACAAAATTTTCAAATACTTCCCAATAACACAGAAAAAGTATTGCCTTGAATAATTTAATCAATAAGTGAATTTTTTCCTCAGAAACTAATTGTTATTTTTGTAGAAAAAATAGTTCTAATACAGGTCTCAACAAATCCTGGGAGCTAGGTCACCATTGTGACAAAAACTTTCAGCTATTTTCTTTCATTTTATTTGTGCATAGGGCTGTGCTAAGTAAAACTTGATTCTTGAACAGTTTTGGACTCCTGTTGGAAGTCCAGAACTGGTTTTGCATTATTTGAGTGTAAATTGAACTTTGTTTCTAGGATTTTAATGGCAGATTCAACAATTCTTCATGTTTTTCACAGGAATGAAGCACTGTGATTGCACAAAATTCATTACTAATATCATGCAGTTTTGTTTTCCTTCTTTCAGTGCACATATTTTAGACTCAAACAGGAACAAAAAGCAGTTAAGTCAGGCAGTACTGCTAAATAATAGTTTTGCCTTAACACATGATTTGTAAAGATTCATTTGTTACAGTTGTGCAACAACCAAGGTAAAGAAACTTTATCAAAATTTCTTAAAGTTAAGTCAGGCAGTACTGCTAAATAATAGTTGTTGATGTTGTGTGATCATTGTCCTACACTTGTTGCTGTGAAAATAAATAAATGTATACTAGTTCCTCAGTTATCTCTTCCAGTCTGGAAAAAACAAAATGTCATGAATAACAGAAATGACAAATAATTGAAACACACTCACCAGTTAGCCCTATTTAATCTAAGTTACATTTTTCAGTTTTTTTAGTTTTGTGTTTTAGTTTATAATATTTTTACTGTTATTCAGTAATGTTATGTCAGTCAGTCGTAGTCAGTTTCTCCAAATGTCATGAGTTACATGAATGCAATTCTGTGTTTTCTCTTGTAGAACTTCTCTTTGATTACCTATTCCCATTTTAGTTGAATTTAATCACTAATGTAGACATATATAGCTCTTAAATTTCAGTAGTTTTTCTGCTATGGAAATGTATTCACACCCTATCAATGCCTATGAAAAATAATTAAAAAGTATTGCATATCTATGCTTGGGAAATTTCACAAAAATCCTTTGTTAAAACATCCTGAAAATACCAATTATCTGTAGGGAAAAGGACAATTCATAACTGGGCAGTACCCTAACACAACCTGATCATGCATCTGTGGTTAAAGGACACCTACTGTGCAGCATAGAACTGAGGATGACAACAGAAGTTGAGTGAAACCTTTAAGAAATGTTTATATTGTGTTTTGGTATATACTAAGCTTTTAATCACTAATAAAAAATTTAACCAAGCTACAAGTACTTTTTATTCCTGTCTAAACAGCTAAAAATAAGAGACAAGGCTAGACTTGAACCAGCTGATTTAAGATTTGAAAACATGCCAGATCCTGTACCTGAAAACCTCAGATATTGTGCAACACCTGAACTTTTGTTTGGAATTGTAATGGCACAATTATGAAAAAATTTGGGGAAATGAAAAACTGCAGATAATCAAGAATTCTGGATGGCAGAGGGTCTGATAATTGAGGCACTAATGTAGTTCCCATTTCCTAGTAAAAAAGAAAGTAGTGAAGTTAGGTACACCTTGCTTTTGAGTTTTTAGACAGACTCTTAGATCTGAAAATATTTGTGAATCCTCTTCAACAAAATAATGTGTCTTAACAACTAGTATTACGTAGAGACAGAGATTATCATCTCTCTAGGTTTGTACAAAATGTCACCATCACCAGTACTCTGTTATCAATAGGAGGAGAAAAATTCCCAAGTTTTATTTTGTTAGGTATCTTTGATACAAAGGAGGTATAGAGATGAGTAGAAATTTGTATTAACTTACTATATTTAGAAAAATTAGTAACAATTTAGTTTACACCTCTCTGGTGACCTGCCATTAACATTAACCACAACTCATTTTTTCCCTCAAGTAAAATAAAACACATCACGTTTTCAAAGTCAGGTTATTTTAATGTCTAGTTATCAATTAATAATTTTAATGTACATATTCTTGCATTGCTTAAAAACATGACTGTTTTTCACACCTGGTAAGACTTAAATAATTATTTATGAAAATTTTACATATATATGAAGCTGTACAATACAATAAGATTCTCTTTGTTAGTATTGTAGATTTCCTGTTCTATAGCAGCAATATTTTAAACAAAGAAATCTTATTTACAAAGTTTCAACACCTCTTTGCAATTTTGTAAACTGAAAGTCTTTATAATTAGCAGTGATTCTACAATCCTAGTACTTGTTTAATATAAATTTACTTCTTGACAATTTCAAAATTAAAATGATTTAGAACATTATACCCTCAAATATAATTTTATTACGACTAAGATCTGTGGTATGTGTAATAAAGAATTCTGTAAATAGACAACATTTTTGGAAAACAGTTGAGCAGGCATAATCAGGTACATAGAAAACAGTTTACTTGTATATATTACACAATGAGAGTAGCTGCATTAGCCACCTTGCATCTGTTTTTGCACTATCCCTCCTATAGGTTTTATCCATTATCATTTTAAGGAGATGAGGAGAATTATTAAAACAATGTCATCACAGTGTGATTTTTTTTCTAAATAAACCTTTTCTTTAACAAATTTGTGGGTGTCAATGTAAAGTAAGACAAGTAACTGTTTTCTTAAAAGCTGAAATGACTAATTTTTCTTTCATACAGCACATATACATCTGTTTTTTATTCCATAAAACCTTTGAAATGTTGTAAAATGCTTGTTTTGGAAGAACAACTCTAAAATGAAAAACATAAAGCTTTATGGGATTTTTCCAAATGAATAAATTAAGTTAAATGCTTTTATATCTGATATATATATATATATGTCAGTAAGAGTGCATTTTGTGGACTGCAAAACATTATTGTAATTTTTTTGGGTGATTACCATTTATTCCTATGGTAAGAATATTCATTAGTTTTGCCTTAACACATGATTTGTAAAGATTCATTTGTTACAGTTGTGCAACAACCAAGGTAAAGAAACTTTATCAAAATTTGTTATTGGATGTATTGATTTTTTCTTTGTTTCATTTTGATACACCTGCTGGTAAATGTGTGTGTCTATTTCCTTACTGCTACTTTTAAAGAAATTATGTAAAGTATTTTAAGGTTTGTAAAGGTATCCTTTTATATATCTTGTGTCACTATTTAAACTTGTAATACTGAACTGACTACATTATTATTCCAGCTTATAAGAAGTAGGCGTGGAATGAACAGTAGATGAGATTGAGAAACCATCTAGTCAGAAATAGAGTATTAAAGCACTGGTTGTAACTTGTCATGTGAAACCTTTTTTATTGTAATTTTTGTGAAATGTAATACATTAAATACATTACATAATGTTATAACTGTGCATATCTCCAAAAATCAACTGTAGCAATCTCTAAAATTGTCATGTAAACCATTTCAGATGTTTAAAACTGTAAGCATAACAGAAATACTATATAAAGACAAGACTGCATGTGATAGAGGTAGTCTTATGCTGTTAAAACTTAGACCCATTACCCATACCCATAATATTCAAATTTGCATGTCCAGACTTTCTATCTTATTACTCAAACAGACAAAACATAGGAAAACTGTCAAGACAATAAATATATTTGAACACCTGTATGAAATCCCTTGTAAATTCTTATGCACCTTACGTTGTGGGAAAAAAATATTTTAAATTTAAACATCTTCACATAGCTTTAGTGACTTAAGATGGGTATTGTTATTTTTACCCGTTTCTGCATTCTTTATAACATCCCCTTCCTGTAGTAAGGGATTAAAATTGCACATAGTAGTTTAACTAAACTTCCATTAGTTTTGTACTAAAACAAAATGATTTTATTATTCTTTAATGCTAAATTTCTGTAAGGAGAACCAAAAACTCCATTAGACTTTAAATTGTTGAGAATACTTTAGTAACTAGTGCTGATGCGTTAAGTATTTATCTCGGTTGAAAGAGCACTTGCCTGGCATGCTGGAGGTCTAAGGTTTGAATTCAAACCAAGGATAAACTGAAATTGCTGAAGAATGTAACAAAATGTACTTATTTCTGGTGCGGGTCTTTATTTGTGATGATTGAAGAATGTGGTATTTTGAGTTAGTTATTAAAAAAAAAAGTATGCACTTGTGGGTTAACCCTTTTCTGTGTTTGATAGGGTACAATGTATAAATATATTCAAATCTGAGTCAAGTAAATAATGATGAAAGTTGAAATACTAGAAGAAAAACTGGTGTCTAATATTCATCATCCAATTACCTTGAAATATGGCCCAAGAAAGCATCTTATTTGTGAGAGAGGAGGAATGTCATAGTATATTGTTAAAATGATGCCTTATGAGCAATTGCTGGTGATTAACTCTTTAGCTTAATTCATAGAGAACTTGCTGTGTATTCATGAGGTTTTGAATTTAACTTCAAGCTGGAGAAATGGAAAATTTGGAAATGCTGTAGTACCTACCTACTACAAGGTCAGTTAGTAGACAGCTTTTGTATTGAAAATCTTTACTTATGCAGCTGAGTTTAAAAAAAAAAGTTGCTTTGTTTGTGAACAAGTTTTCTCATCCCTAAAAACCAGATACGTTTTAATGTAGAGTTTTTAATTGGATGAGATTATTAATTATCTCCAGTTTATATTTGTGTATACTCTTTCTCATTTGCAAGTCCAATTTGCCCTGGGTTCAACTTTTTAATGTTTGATTTCATATTTACTTCAAATGCAAAACATAAAATTTAAGGTCAAGGGATCTCTTGGTTTATCTAGGCTGCTCCATCTACTTAAGAAAAAACTAAAAGCCAGTCTTTCTCATTCAATTACTTGTCAAGCCTCCTCTTAAACTCCTTAAAATTTTTTGCATCCACTACATCTTAAAGCAACCCATTTTAAGGTCCAACTACCCTGTTGCATTACTAAACCCATATTAGCTTTTGAACAGTTACAAATTACAATGGGTTTTACATATGCCTTGTTAACAAGTTCCCCCTCTTATCTCCCCAGCTAATAAAACTGTACCCTTTATCAAAGCTGGTCTGATGAAAATAGATTTTATTTAGAGTTGCAGCTTCAATTGGTTATAGTATGAAAATGTGTTCCCTCTAGGCTGCACAGCTGCACAACAATGATTCAAGTGCTGTGCACTTGATTATTTCAGCTGCACACATCCTCAGTAATGGTGAAGAGTCTCAATACATTGACAACCTTAATTATCCTGGCAGTTGATTGGTCTAAAGCCCAAATAACCAGTTTGTAGCATTGCAAAGTGGCCTAATGACCCAATAACAATGGTCTCCCCCCTCCTCCTCCCAAATAAACAACTGGTTGCACACATCTGCATGTTATTTTGATACCAGTGCACATGAATAAATTTGGGTACTTGCATATTAAGGGGAGGGTCATTAATTTCTTTATTTTATTAGATATAATGTAAATGTGATTAAATTTAACATAACAATTTAAAAAAATTTTCCACTAAAGCCATATTTTATCCTCACTCGAAAGATGAAAATTTGTTTTTTTGCAAGACAAAATTCTCCCTGCTGAACATGTATGAAAAAAAAGGTCACAAGATGAGGGTGTACTTTGAGGAAAAAGTTCAATGGTGCTGTAATATTATAAGTTGCCATACTAAAGTAAACGTAGGTGTTGGGAACTGGTTTATGGGATCACAGCATCCTTTTGTAACAAGTCTTCATTTTATTTACTGCTGGGCATTTGAAATGACTTCGATAGATTGGTGCCATTGACAATTAGACATGGCAGACAAAACTACTATCAACTAGAATAATTACTTCAGAAGTATGCGCAGGTGCTCTACTAGCTCGGTCTATGAAGAAAATTTTAGGTCATAACTTAATTGTAGAGATTGATAAAAGTCTGTAGTAAACAGAAGAACAATGCTGGCCATCAACTTCCACAGCAATGGATATTTGAAGGCATTTGTTGTCAAACTAATGAATGCTTTCTAGTTCCTGATTGTACTACTACTACTCTAATGGAGGCTATACAAAACAGTATCACTCAGAGATTGATAGTTTACTCAGACTCATGGCCATTGATTGATAGTCAGAATTTCACTACAATTTCATTGACCTAGAAACTGTTCTGGGGATCAGCTAAGAGGAGAAACCATTGCATGTCACAAGAGTCATATTTAGCTGAATTTATGAACTTCAATACTGCTATCAAAATTTTTGCTGTCCAGAAACAGTTGTTTCTTCTATGTGGTTTGTATGAATTTCTTATTAAATGCTTTCTTATTAAGTTTTTTGTTCTTGTGAAAAAAAAGTTAATCTTTAAACATTTAATATTGCCACTTTAAATTTCTCATACATTCAAGTTACTTTAATTTCATTGACCTAGAAACTGTTCTGGGAGCATCAGCTAATATCTGAGGAGAAACAAAACATAAAATACAAACTATACACACCTATATGTACAAGAATACATGTATGTAATTTGAGATTTCTTGTCCAGAAATTGAATGTTACTTTATGTCATCATCTAGAGATCATGGCATCAAACAACAGTTGATTGATATTCCTTTGCTTTCCAGTGTCATTTAGTACAAGAGACATATCAACATTTTGGAAATTATAAATTAACCAAATGAACATATCTCTAAGTGTATGATGTATTGGAAATGGCTCTTACATACCCATTCCAAAATTACAGTTTTCAGTGGAACCACACTTCCAACAATATGATAAACAATGTCAAAATATTTACAAGGTACATGCCACACAACTGTGATTTTATATTTGCTGTGGTTGTCCATTAGCCTGTTGGTTTGCATCTTTCAGAATTGTTTTATTATTTTGTTCTTAATACTCTATATCAGTTTATATTGCAAACCTTTTTAGAGCTGAATTCTGTGTTACATATTAAAGAAAGTTGCAAAATGCAAACTGTTATTCAGACTTAAACATTACTTTTATGTGCGTGCTAGAGGTTTTTGTTTTGTTTGGTTTTCAATTATATTGGCTCAAAAAATCATTTTTACTTCACCTAGCATCCTATAGCATGTTGCATAGATAGAATATAATATGTATGGTATTGTTTGAGATAATTATAGACATTTATACTTGTTAACTAACCATTTTAATTATACTGTATTAAGTGAATTTAAATTATATATATGTAATGTATTTATAAATTATAGTTGGGCATTTAGAGAAACAAGTGCACTGTTGTAATTTGCTTGAGTAGCAGTGAAAGAAATGAGTGATAGGCCTAAGAGGAAGTTTATTCTCACTAAACATAAGATCTTACAGGCTTGTGCTCTTCTGGGTAAAGACTTATGTAGTAAAAGCTAAAGTTAACTGTATGCACATGTTGTTGTCATAGATGCTTTCTCTTTTATCAACTTATTGCAGATTCAAATCAAGTGAACATTGAAATGCAAAGTAATACTATTTTTGATTATATAAAATATTCATAACATTGTCAGAAAATGTTTACAGGTAGATCAATAATAGAAGTTACAACTTCACAGAAAAGGGGAAAATTGTTATTCAAAGGTTTGATAGATATATATATATTTACATAAATTTCTAAAATGTAATTGCTGTTTATTTTATTTTTAGACTTAGGTATCCAGCAAAAAGTGCTCTTGGAAACAATCCTTCTTCAGTCTATAATGTGCCTCAACCTGCAACAAATACTAATATATCAGTAAATCCCCATCCTACATCACAGATACCTCCAGGAAGTAATATACTGCCTCCTCAGGCTAAGGTAGATTACCCTCACACTAAATCAATCATTCCCAACATTCCTCAAGCATATGATGTTCCCAGTTATCCAGTCCACCCAGATGTACGCTTTAAGCCTCTGCCTTTTTATGACATTCAAGGGGAACTTCTCAAGCCAGCAAGTTTGAGTAAGACTCTTTATGTACAATTCTGTTTTTATATGTAGTAGGAACTGTGTTGGATGAAAATGTTATAACAAAATATTAGTGGAAGCCTTACAAGGGTTTGCCCTGAAATTTTTACCTTTTCTTTAGTTTCTAAATTTATCTATAAGTACATTTTGTTGCAAAACCAAAAACATGATTGAAAAAAATATATTACTTATGATGAAATTAAAGTTGCCTTTGCAACAATATCTGATGATGTAAGCAAGGTTGTAACATCATTTAACCTGTTTTTATTTCAAATTCCATCATCAACAAAGTAATTCTGTAATATGCAAATATGATTTCAAACTCTCTAAATGTAGAGAATCAACATTAAAGTTTGAAATGTTTTTTGAAATAAACCCTAATTTGAAGCCTTTATCAAATAAGATACCACGTATTGGTTGCTTCAGCATTGTTTAGTGAAACGTTTATAAAAATATCACCTAGCAACATATAACTGTAACCATAAATAATTAAAGTAAAATCTGACATAATTTTAAGAACTGTAAAATAACTGCTTTATGAATAAAAGAAAATTGGAAAGATATTATATGTAAAATATATTATTTTTACAGTATGGTCACACTTTCATAAACAAAAAGCTATTTTTTCTCTTGTAGTCATGCAAGCTTGTCTCAGACTTGCATCTCACCAGCATTTTCAAAATTCCCTCAACTTCACATGACATTTCAATACTGCATGATGACATATCACAACAACCATCAGGAATTGCAAAAGGTGCCATTCAAATTAAAAATACAGTAAGAAGAAATGCCCCATCATCCACTGTGTGGTGGGATCCATGTTGCTGCTTGGAACTTCTGTCTGTGCTACACCTTTTCCAACACGGATTTTGAAGCTAAAGTGGAGAAGGATGAAATGGAGTGACTTTCCACCCAACACTCCTCTATCTACTAAATATCTCATCTTACATAAGCCTTCTATTTGTTGTATCCCAGCAACTCCCCTGTTAGTGCCACAGTTCACATTTACTTCATGGTTAATTTTTCTTCCCCCTCCCTCAGTGTGGATTCCTGTACGTGGTGAAGGGCCCTCCCAGAGGAGGTAAACTATAAGAACAGAACCACATGTTTGCCCTGTTTCTGAAACCAAATGAAATGTCTTTTGATCTCCATGGTTAAAAACGTTGATGAATCAACTTCAACTCCCATTTCTGTTCCTAACATACATTACAGCAAACCCCAAGATCCATTTCCTTTGGTTCTGGGTATGGGCATTTCCTTGGGTACATCTACTTCTCTCACCCAAAGATGCAAAACAATCATTTGTTCATGTCCTCAGTCACTGGAATTCTCTTCTAAAAGCAAAGACCTGCCCAACTGACCCAGACAGTGAAAAAAACAGAAGGGTTCTGCACCCAATTTGCCTACACATATATAAAAATGGCCACCTTGATACAATGGAACTGTCAAGGTTTACGTTATAATCTGGATGGCATCAAAACACTGATTGCTTCCTACCATCCTGTTTGTCTTTCTTTAAAGGAAACATTTTTGAAACCTGCTGATACAGTCACTTTTTGCAGTTTTCTTTGCACAGAAATGACAGGCTGTGTGAAGGGCAAGTGCATATAGGGGTGGCACTATTGGTTGATCAGCATGTGCCCACCCTGTCTTTGCCACTCGACAAAGCCTTGGAGGCCACAGCCATCTGTGTTTCCTTGGGTCATACCATCACTGTTTTTTCTCTCTTTACCTCTTGCCCAGAGAAACCTTGATGCTCTCATTGGCCTATTTCCATCTCCCTTTTTAATTTTGGGGGACTTCAATGGACATCATCCCCTTTGGAGAAGTGCTGATATTGATAGGAGGGGGTTGCTCCATAGAGCATATGCTCTCTGACCACAACCTTTCTCTTTTCAATAGCGGTTCTTCTACTTATTTTCATGCACCTAGTCAGTCCTATACTGCTATTGATCTCTCAATTCAGTTTGCTCCCCTTCACTATTCTCCCATTTTTCATGGAGGGTTGACAATAATCCACAAGGCAGTGATAATTTTCCTGTAATTTTAAGAGAGACTGGCTGTGGTCGATGCCACCCATCCCGCATACCCCCATGGAAGCTGGATCAAGCAAACTGACCCTCTTTCATTGCTTTCACAGAAATTAATTCTGCCATTGTCTGTAAGCTATCAATAGACGACTGTGTGGCAGCAGTAACTGACTGTATTAGGCAAGCAGCTGTTCAATGTATTCCTAAAACCTCAACACGTTTTCCACAATATCCTCATCCATGGTGGAATCCTGCCTACTGCATGGCATGGAACACTCAAAAACAGGTTTGGGATACTTTTCGTAGGTATCTTACTCTCGCACAGCATCGCTTTCCAGCATGCCCGTGCACATGCTCGGTGGGTAAGACATCAAAGACAGAAGGAATCTTGGATTAAGTTCTCAATCAACACATCTTCTACCAGCAGTTCCAAAGTCATATGGGACAAGATTCAAAAGGTCTGTGGGCAATATAAATCTGTCCATCTCTCAATCGTGTTCTCTGATAGCCAGGAAGTAGCTGATACCTAGAGCATCTCTAATACTCTAGGTAAAATCTATTGCCTGGTATTTGGTATTTCTGCTTCGTCCTCCACATTCTTAGCCATCAAGACTCAGGCAAAGCAATCATCTCTTTCCTTTCGAGCTGATTGTCTCTGTGGCTGTAATTGCCCCTTTACACTGATGGAACTCATGGCCCTTCATCGGTTGGACCTGATGATGTACATTATGAAATGCTGTGCCATCAATCTCCTGCTCCTCTTGCTGTTCTTCTGATTGTTTTTAACTGGATCTGGCAGGACAGTGTTTTTATGATGCCTGGCACCATGCTATTGTCCTACTTTTCTCTAAGCCTGAAAAGGATCCCAAGATTCCTTCAAACTACTATCCAATTGCTTTAATAGGCTGTCTTTGTAAGACCTTAGAGATGATGGTTAATGCTCATCTTGTTTGGTTCCTTAAAATCAAAAAACCTCCTCTAGCCCACCCAGTGTGGGTTCTGATGACAGTGCTCCACCATGGACCACCTGACTCGAAACATCAATCAGAGAAGCCTTTCTCAAACAACAACATCTTGTATCAATATTCTTTGACATTGAGAAGCCTTCTGATACAACAGGAGGTATGGCACTTTGCAAAACATCCCTATATTGAGAAGCAGCTACAGACTGCCCTCAGTCATTTACTGAAGTGGACCACAGCAAACGTCTTTAACTTCTCTCTCTCTAAAACCGTTAGCATGCCCTTTTACCACTGACAGGGTATTCGCCCTGATCCTGAACTCCATATTGGTGCTGTCTGTGATCCCTGAGACAAAGTTCTCGAGGCTTTTCTTTGACCATAAGCTGACCTTTATGAAAGCATCAAGCAGCTACAGGTCAAATGTACAAGAGCACTGGACATTCTCCATGTCCTCTCCTCCACCACGTGGGGAATGGATCGCTGTTCTATGACAATGATATATCATTCTCTTATTCAATCAAAACTCAACAATGGATCACTGGTCTATGGCTCTGTCATCACCTCAGCCTTAAAGATGTTGGACCCTATTCATCATCAAGGACTTCAGTTTGCACCTCCCTAATTCAGAGCTGAAACATAGAGCCTCATGAACCTTCTTTGCATCTCCACCATTTGCAACTGTGTTTACTGTATGCTTTGAAACTTCGTTTCTTACCAAATCATTCATCCTGTGGTCATGGTTTCCTTTCTCAGTGGGCCGTACTTTTTCAGAACAGATGACCTGCCATTGCTCCTTCTGACCTTCATATCCTGACACAGTTGGATGAATTAGGTCTGTCTTTGGATAACATTGCTGTATCTACTGGTTAGCCCATCCCACTATGGCTTTTTACAGTCCCTAAATGTGACCTATTTTAAGTCATCTGCAAAAAGCAGACACTCCTAATTGGAAGAACTGTCTGTTCTTTGCTAAACATCTTTCGAACTATCCCTTCCATTCCTATTTATACAGATGGTTTGAAATCAGGTGATTGTGTGGGTTCTGCCATGGTTTGTTGTGGTTCAGTAGTTGTGTGCAGAATGCTCTCTGCAGCTTCTGTGTTCACTGCTCAACTGTACACCATTTCTCTTGCTAAGCAGTACTCAAACTGCACTATTTATATCAACTCGCTTTGTTCTCTACTGGCCCTGGAATTGCCTCATGTTAGTTCACACCTGTTCTCTTAAATATTCAAAACCGATTGCCCCATTTCTCTTTAACATCTACTTCAATCCAGTTTTTCTGGATACTGGGCCACGTTAGTATTCATGGCAAAGAGCTTGCCAACACCTCAGCTAAATCTATCTGCTTCGGTACTATCACTGCTATGCTTGTTTTATATACATGGACTATGGTCCTGTATTCAAGGCTCAGCTCTGTGCCAGTTGGCAGTCGACTTAGAGTGAGCAACGTGAAAACAAGATTTTCCAAATGAAACCCTATATTGGACTTTGGCCATCTTGCTTCCATAAGGATCGGAAAGAGGAAGTTGTTCTAACTAGACTATGCATTGGTCACAGTTTTTGAACTCATTGTTTTCTTTTATGTGGAAGTAATGCACCAATGTGTAGTCTGTGTAACACTCAGGTCACGATGATCCACATCTTACTTTCTTGCCATCATTACGACTCTTAACGATGGCACCATTTTAAACATGTTCTGCCCCATGGTTTATCCATAACGTTAGACATTGGTATTGGTGATGGTGGCACTGTCCACATTCTAAATGTTTTTAGTTTCTTAAAGGTGATTAATATTTTTAATGCAATTTAAATTTTTTAATTAGATCTGGTGAGTTATTAAAATTTTGCTGTAAGTCTTTTAAAACTTTTATTACTTTCTGAAAATGGCCATAACATCAAATAACTCGGAACCAGGACTGGAAAGGCCAACTTCAGGTGACTGACGGTGGTTTTTGAACTTACCTGTTAGTCTTCCTGGCAAGTTATGATAATTACAATTATGCCACAGAAAGTCATTTACAACTTGTATTACTATAGTTTTTTCTCTAACTGCTGTATACTAGATGAACTTTGTTTTGTTTTACCCTAATTTCCTTTTATGAAATTTACTAAATTTACTCTAATTTTAACTTTATACTGGATGTTTGGCATAGATAGCCGAGCTGCTTTGTGCCATAAAACACCAAACTAACCAGCCAACCAAATTTTCTCCCACTGTTTTATGTCTCATCCTTCCTGCTTTACTAGACAACATATAGACATAATTGTTTAAGTATAGTTTATTCTTCATTATTACTCTTTAACATGTCCATGCATTTTGTTTATAACTAGTTTATTACTCTTTAACTTGTACTCTTAAACTGTAATGTTTAATCACCTATACTTATTCCTTGACATATACCATTTAACACATTGTTTAGTCATAATTTATCTTCAACATGTACAGATAGACATTGTTGATTGGTCATATATGCTTATTCTTTACCATGTAAACCTAGGCCTTAAAGTTTAGCTGCAGCTGGTTGCTTTTCTCCCCAACACATAGTTGTTGGTATTTCTTTCCAGCTTATTACACTGTAATATGTCCAAATGGAAGATGACATATACATTTCATTCACTACTTTATTGGTAGATTATGCTAAGCCTTAATTGATATGTATAGATAACTTTTAATAGTTAAATCATGTTTGTTATTTCTTTACTTGTACACATGGATGATAATGCTTGGTGTTGGTTACTTATTCCTTGCCGTGTAAATGCCCTTGTTGATCTTTAGATTTAATTCTTACTCCTTAGAACAGTAAAACCTGTCTAAGCCAGAAACTGCATAGAACAGAAACCTGCACAAACTGGAAATATCAAAACTTTACAGCATTATAAGATTTCTTTTATAAAAGGCTCTATATGGTAGGACCTGTGTAGCGTAGACAGAAAACTATCTTTCACCTACCTCATCTATCAACAAGTAGGATTAGAACCTGAGTGAGGCAGATTAAATATTAATTTCTTATTTAATTAATAAATTCTTGTTTCAATATAAATAAATTCTTGGACATTTTGTTACAGTAAGTATTGGTTGAATATATTCTTTTTTCTGCCATCATTATTTTTGCAGTTAAATTAGATTCATGATTTGCAGAAATATATTTGTCTTTTCAATAATTCTCACAAAAAAATAAATTCCTATCTTCCCTAATTTTAAAATTTAAGGAAAATTTATTTAATTATCTCATTTTTTAAAAGTTGTTTATTATGACGATTCTAGTGAAATCCAAACTTTGATTGAGAAGATTGATGCAGATGATTCTGTGAACACTGACATGAATATTTTAACAGAATCTGATTAAATTGATTTAAAATCTATAATAGAATTGCAAGATAGTAACAGTGTGAGAGATGCAGAAGATGAACAAAATGGAAAATATAGTGAGGAAATAGAAATTCCTACTTCATCGCAAGTGTTAAGTTATATTAACACTATCAAATTGTATGCAAAAATGAACTTCATGAAAAGGCCATAGAATTGGCATTCTCTATTAACCACATGAGAAAGCTCAATAAAAAAAATGAAACGGTTGAAATTGGACACTTTCTTCAAATCAATTTGATTAAGATTTTGTGTACTTGTGTATATTTTGAATGTCTATTTTTGTTCTTATTCTAATAAATATAGCATAATCAGTGTAATAACTTTATTCACAAACATCTTACTGTTCTTGAGTGAAGTAAGTGTAACGTTCCACTCAAAAAACTATATATAATTAAGGAAATGTGTGTTCACTGCTAAGCTGTAAATTGTACTCGGACCCATACGATTCCACCTTCGACCGGTTTTACTGTAAGTCCATATAGATAATAAATGTTTTGATATAGTTCATTACTTCATCACATGTATAAATGTACACAAGTTCATTATCCTTATGACTGTAACCTACTTGCATTGTAAGTAGATGATGTAACTCTTTCAGAAGTTCATTATGAAATTGAAATTATTGTATGAAATTGTTTTAAATTTAACAAGAACTTTTCTAAAAGTATGTAGTTTCAAAAAATAAGGCCTGGCATGGCCTAGCGCATTAAGGCGTGCGCTTCGTAATCTGAGGGTCGCGGGTTCGCACCCGAATTGCGCCAAACATGCTCGCCCTCCCAGCCGTGGGGGCTTTATAATGTGACGGTCAATCACATTTTTCGTTGGTAAAAGAATAGCCTAAGAGTTGGCGGTGGGTGGGATGACTAGCTGCTTTTCCTCTTGTCTTACACTGCTAAATTAGGGACGGGTAGCACAGATAGCCCGCAAGTAGCTTTGTGCGAAATTCCAAAACAAAATTCAAAAAATAAAATATTTAATTTTTATTTTTTTCTGTTAATTCTAATAAAAATTAGTTGTATATCCACTCCAAGATGATTTTCATTTCAAGTATACAAATATTGTTTTACATATCACACTTTTCATATTTCATTTGCATAATCTCAAGAATATCCTAAATTAATATCAAAAGGTTTTCTGTGGAAGGATTTGTATTTTATTTTCCATTTTCTTCACATGTTGCTAACTCTAGCTATTGTCATCAATGCACAGTGCATTGAAATATTTATAATTAAGAGACCTTAAATCTCTTCATTGTATAATTTTAAAATATCTTTGTGTCATATGCATGGATATTGTAGTTTTACATTTTCATTTACAGTTTATTTTTAATGTTCAATTTCCTTTCCAGTTCTTTATCTTCTATTATTGATGTCAAAACATTAACTGGTGCATACAGGTTATTATAACATTGTGATCTGCAGAGATGCATTACCATGCAGCAAAATGATTTCCACACTTCTATTTTTAATAAGTCTTGTTGAGTTCTCAAGAAAACAACAGGTGAACTTAAAGGTCATTAAAACTTTGAAATATGAATTTTAAAACACAAATATATAACTAATTAAAATGTAAAAGTAAAACCTAAATGCAACCTAACATTAACAAGCCAGAATATAGGGTAAGAACCTTGTATCTTTTCATTTTGCTGAGATACAGCTTAGGTACTGAATCAAACACATGACCCCCTTCTACTTTTTCCATTTTATTTAAACAATCCTCATATACTCTTACTACAGTATATAGCATGTGAATAACCAATCAATAGCTTAGAATGTCCCTGAAGTGGTTTTTTTTCAGCCATTTTGATCTTTGAAAAGGCTACCATGTTTTTCATATCAAGATTTCGGTGAGGTAGAGTGTGCTTGAATTAAAATATGGATTGTTAGTTATGATTTTATGCTACATTAATTGGTACAATGTAACAAAAAAGTGTTCCTTTTGTGAAAGGTTAGGTACATTTCTGCACAAGTCACTGTGTTAATTTAAATTCTATTAAATACATTTACTATTAAAGTATGCAAGTTAATATTATAATGTATGTTATGATTTGAAGTTTTATGTTAGAAAGGTTTTAAGTCCTTTATTTCAAAATACAGTGTGATGGGGTTGTTAAGTAATGTTTTTATACTATATCATCAATTGATGACCACCACCTTTTTCTCAGAAAACATAAATTGATAATGGCTGCCATTTAAGGGTTAAAATACAGGAAAGAATGAAAACAGCAACTGTGTAACAAAAATCCAATATATACTTGCACTTTAAAGGAGATACTTGAACTCCAAAATATTTCAATTTTTGTAATGTTTAATATTTGATAAATCTCTGGGAGACATTCAAAGTGTAAGAAGTTTTCATAAAATGCACAGAACAATGGTATATATATTTTTAGTGATAAATTATTTCATATATTATATATAATTATGCACACTGAAAAGCACATTTACCTTTATTAGATAGTGTACCTGATTTGATACTGCACTAACTTGTACATACCAGTCAGAAGCTTGGATTGTAATTTTATTTTGTGTGTGTAAATGTAAAAGCTTTTCATAATGTCAGTGTTGAACTTGTTTTAAAGATACAAATTTAACCAGGTATCAATATCTTGGTAACATTTTATCGTATACTGTGCACATGTTTTATTTAGTGAATACTGTTGGAGGTTATATGCATGACTAATACAAAGTTAAAATTTTCCATGTAATAAAAAATGATCTAATATTATTGTCTTTTAGATTCTGATTTTATCACAAGTATACACTTTGAAGAATTCAATGAGAATCTCTGGTTTCAAAGTAAGGTGAAAACTAAATTTCAGTGAAACCACATTTTAATATGATTGAAATTACAAGTAAAATGGTCTATATTTCAAACTTTTTTCATCATCCAGTTTATATTGGTAATATTACACCATAAAGCAATTTCAAAAGTTCTTTTGTTTTGGGTTCTTTTTTTTTCTTTTTAGTGCCTTCAAAACCTGGTAGGTTCCAAGAAAGTGTGTTTTTCTTTCACCTAACACCCCAGCAGGCTCATGATGTGGCTATGTCCAGGTGAGCTTACACTTCTTTAAAAGAAAGGTGGGATTTCAATAAAATGTCCTTGGAAATCAAAGTATAGGAAAATTGTTTTTCGACAATTAGTCTTGAATCATACTTACTAATACATATAGGACTTGCACCAGTAGTTGACATATTTAAAAATTTCATTGTTATGTCAGTAACATTATATTAATAAGAATAAGATCTGTTTTTCAACAACATATTATCAATTAACCTCTTCCATTGTTTACCCAAAATAACTTGGGCACCATCTATGTTTCAAAAAATATTGCCCATATTAATTTGAATACACCTTTTCTTGTCATGGTTTAATGATTTGCCTGAATTTATTTGTATGTTGGCATTTATAACAATAGGCTATAAAAATCAAAATAAAATATTTTTAGCTCATTTCCAAAAACAAGCTTGGCACAGAAGAGTTAAATGCAACACGGGTATGTGTTTTATGAAGAAACCTAAAATTTTCTTTATTGCAAAATTACCATATTCAATCAGGTTTTGAGTTACACATGAGCTTTTAAATTAAGTGGAGGATAGCAGCTAATATAATTCATGTTTGGTTCATCATTTACACGATCTAAATGAATTCAATTAAAAAGGTTATAGATCCATTTTTGTTTGATAATTAAAAGGGTGAAATTTTTTTCCACTTTTGATGTTATTGTTAAACAAGTGAAAAAGCATTTAGCACATTTTGTTATATGAAAACTTATACTTAAAGGAATATTTCATAGGCTGCTATCAGTAGACATGTAACATAATGTACATAACAAAAGTAAGGAATTTTTTTTTTTAAAATTACAATTGATATTTTTATTCGTTGCATATCTACACAAGAGTGGAAAAGGAAGAATGAACCTAATTCAGCACTTACCTGTTAATGGTATTTCAGTTAAAAGTTAAGATGCAAGAAAGTGAAAGAAAAAAATGATCAGTTATTTGGGCAAAAATATATATTCATTATAAAACAGAAGAGATTTGAAAAGATTAAAAAATAGAAGATAGTGCATACTTACAGGTTGTTTGAGAACTTTAAAAGTAAAGCAGTACAACCAGTAGACACTGTAAAGTGTAGTGTATTCATAATGTATGGTATATTTTAAATACTTTGTTGTTAATCTGCCCCACCCAACATTACTGTCAATTAATTGATTAGTACAGTTTTCCATAGACTAAGAACAGTGACAGGTACAGTCAGTTGCCTTTCCTCTAGTAAGCAGTTGAACATGAAGTAAAAGATGCTGCCAAACAGGTAACCTGAGTGACTTTGTCATAGCAGAGACAGGATGAGCAAGAGTATAGGGACAATGGGAATGGAACCTTATGATCCTTAAATTGTGACCTCTACCTTCTTTAAATCACCAAATCTGAATAAGATTGAGTAAAAAAATTAAACTTCCAAATTTGAAATGGACAAAGCAGATATAACCAATTATGTCAGGCCTCAAAAAATAGTTTCATATATAGGAATCAGCCCAAGAACTTTGGAGCTAGGTGTGCCTAAACTAACTTCACTACCATTTGTACCAAAAATGCTGGCTTTACTAGTGCCTTTATTATTTGCACTTCTGTTATCCTTAATCCTCAGTTATTCATGTTTTTTCTTTACCCCAAATTTTCTCAAGATAACTGTACTACTGAATTTGTAGACTATATTTTAAATGTTTTGGAGAAATTGTTACTTGGAACTTAATTTTGATTGCAAAAGTTCAGGGTTGTATGATATCTGGAGTCTTCTCTTGCAAGACTTGGTGTTCATTCAAATTGTAAGTTTCAACAAATGCTCTTTTGTAATAATTTCCCAGCACAAATTTGCATAATTTTTTTCTTATTTTTTACAGCTATTGATAGGGTGTAAATGCACTTCCTTGTCTGTAGAAGAAAAAGTAAAAAAAATTAAAGCTATTTGTGCCTTTGTTAGCAATTAAATTCAACTAAAATGGAAACAAGCAAACAAAGGAAAGAAGTGTTATAGGAGAAAAGTTGAATTGGACTCGTGTAACTGAAGTGTAGAGAAATTGAACATTTGCCTTTTACAATTATGATTTTTTGCTTTCTCTGGATTAGCATAGATGATCAAGGAACCAGAGTATATTTATTTACTTTCATAGCAATGAATTGCATGCCTACCTTTCTGTTGTACCGACAACCACTTGACAGTGTTACCTGAAATTATTGCTTTTTGTCCTGTATGTGTCTAAACATGTGCAATGAAAGAAGAAAAAGTGTGCACAAAATTAGTAACATCTTGTGCAACTTCAATGCTTCATTTCTGAAAAAACAGGAAATGCTGAATCCACAATTAACATCCTAGAAACAAAGTTCAATTTAGGACTCAAAGAATATAAAATTAGTTCTGAAATTCTAAGAGTCCAAGACAGTTCTAGATTTGAGTTCAATTTAGCATAGCCCTACTCACAAATAAAATGGGGTAAAATACCAGGAATCATGATAAAATGTTTTGTCACCATGGTAATATGTCATACAGGATTTTTCTAGGCCTACATTATGTAACTTTGTGCTTAAGAACAATTTTTTTTCAATATTTCAATTCACTGGTTATTTTTGTGACAGTTGATTTAATTTTTATCTTGATTTATTAATTTTTGGAATAATCAAAATCCTTAATAATTAGAAACACTTTGATTTATTGATATAATCATAATTTCAGTTAATCAGTTAGTGTACTTGGCACAGTTTTATATAATCACTACTCATAGGTAATCTCTTATACAAAGTAATCAGTTAACTCACTCAAATCTAATTCTGTACATTTGATAATGTTTGTTGTAAAAACTGAGTTAAATGTAAAGATTTTCTTAAGAATATTTGTAAATAATATTATATTTGGAAGTATTAGTTTTCGGTCCTCTTACCCAGGTTTTTATCATGCTCAATGAAGGCTCCAGCAAGAGAGCTGAAAGCTTGCAAATAAAAGTACTTTAACATAATTAGAAATCTTATAATTCTACACATTAACTTACCTATGTTGTGAGTCTTAAAAACCAAGGATTGCTAATCCTTAATCTGTGAAATTGCTTCCATGAATAAGTAAACAGTAGTGAGTTATGTATTTTTCTGTCATTTTGTTTTTGTTACTATTATCCTGTCATACTTGCTATTTAAACTGTTTCTCTTGCTCATTAAATGTAATGATTAAATAAGTTAATTTGTCTATTATGTGTGTTTTTTAATAGACATTCAGAGATTTTTTTGTTATTGATTTAATGCTGTGTTAAGCATTTGTTTCATTAACCTTTCATTACTTTTATAATTAGAGGAAACAAAGAATATGGTGTACAGGTCCAGTTACGATTCTGTCTGTTAGAGACTACTTGCGAACAGGATGATAATTTTCCACCTAGCATTTGTGTGAAAGTTAATTCCAAAGTCTGTCCACTTCCAGTAAGTCTGTCCTGTTTGTCCAGGATATGTGCATGTTGTTGGTAAAGACTTTTAAAGATATTTTTGTGAGAAAAATTGTGTGAAGAAACTTTTTGTAGTTACTATTCAAAATAAATGTATTTAACTATTTAAAAATTTGACATTTGATGTCATTTTATTCACATCTTACTGTGTAAATTTATTATTTTGTGACACAGTGGTAAGCCTGTGGACTTAAAATTACAGAAACCAGATTTCAATACTTGTGGTGGGCAGAGCATAGATAGTTCATTGTGTAATTTTGTGCTCAATAACAAACAAGCAAAACTATTTTTGATTAATAAGTTAGAGAAATTTCTCACTTTTACTTTATTTTTACCCATCAGGGAGTGGCTTAAAATTTTATTAAGAAAAATAACATATTGCTGTGAACATTGATATGTATAGGGTGTTCAAGAAAGTCACTGTGCAGTTTTGTAACAGCATTCATTCAGTCTATTTCAAGCCAGCAACTGATAGTGGTGTTTAGAAACAAAATAAGAAGGATCCAAGCCTGTATTGATGTCAACGGGGGTCACTTTCAACATTGTTTATAATTGTCATTCATATTTACCTCGTGTATTCTATATTGAAACATGTCAGTTAATAGATATATAAGTGCACAGTGACTTTCTGAACACTCTGTATTAGTATCTTGACGTTTACAAATTCTACTACTCTACTATTAAAAACCATTCTTTGAAATTTCATGCTTTTAGCACCATCACAATAAAATGAGAAATGAAGCAGTAAAGTATTAAATTTCCTGCTTTCTGTGCTGTGCTAGTTCCTTCTAAGTATTAAAGGTAACTTACTATGAACATAAACCTGGTTGAAGATAGGACTGGAAAAATGTTACATATAGTAAGGAACTATTTTGTTGAGTGCAATAAGTTGATGGCTGAAATAATATTTTTTTGTGTCCTTGCTGTTATAAAGTTTTCGAACTCGAGGAATAATTGGTTGACCCAAATGTATAAAAAGTATAATAAAATTAATATTGTACATGCAACATGCACTGCTCCACATATGGACTGCTTATGTAACCTCTGTTAGGTGGAGCAAGAAGAAGGGTATTTGAATATATTTTTTCTTGAACTTGCTAATTAGTAACCTGCTAAGTGGAAAACTTGTTTACGTTTAAATGAAGTAAGTGAAAATTACCCTCGACAACAAGCAGATCTTCACTGCTGAGCTAGTGTTATTTGTTGTAATTTCTTGACAACAGGTAATTCCAACCTCTGAGTTATGTACTTTATATTTTTAAACCTGGAGAAAGTTAATGAGTGAGATAAAAATAATTTGTAAATCCTTATTTTCAAACGTATAACGTTTTACCATTTTTGCCTTTTTGCCTCTACATATTGCCACTTTGAGGTTTGGAAGCTTTTTGATACACACACTATAATTATAAAATATTTGAAACTGTGAACAATAATATGGCAAATAAAATAGTTTTTATGCCATACTAGACCAATCTTTGTGGCTTTGCTAATGAAAAATGTTAGAATTTAAACTTTACCCAAGTTTCGAAAACTTGATTTTTTTCATTAACAGATGATATTATTTTGTAACATTAAAATATTCTATGTAAGAAAGAGATACATTATTACTTGCAAAATATATGGTTTTTACTTTAAAATAAAGGTTTTTTTGTATGGTGATAAACAGTTTCTAAACTTTAAGAAAAATGAATAAAAGTGACTAGCACAAAAGATATGTTCAGGTATTCACTGACATACCTTCTTAATTGTCATACTCCAGTACCATTAGCAAGTAGAAAAGTCTTTATTCTCAGAATAGATTATGCTTTATATAAAAAAGATGTGTGCAGTTAACTCAAATATGTTTCAGACTAAAATAAAGTGATATTAGTCATGTATGTATGCTGAATACTGTTTAGTTCTGTTGTTTGTCTTCCATATATAGTTCCACAACACTATATATAATTGTAAATTAAGTTGTTGTGGTTTTGAGTAGATGTATAAGCTTGTTAACATTCATATTTCGTCACTTGGCAATTTTATTATTATTGAAACACAGATGAATTTTTTATATAAACATACAACACTGATAGTAGAAATAAAATCGCTAAAACTTTAGTTAACGTAAAAGAACGACAATGTATCAGTAAATTACTTTTGTATAAAACTGTATAATATTTTTTGTATAATTTATTGGAAAAGTTTGAATTTTATGAACTTATTTTACCATATTAAAATGAGTAAAGCAGACATTGCTCTATTAAGAGTCAGTTAACCCTACTAATAATCTATGGAACATGACCATTGCCAACATGATCATATTCATGCTCCTAATATTTGCTGTATTAACTTCATGAGCTCTTGCATTGTGCTATATTCAGTAGGATATTTATGTCAGGCCTGAGTTGACTTCATAGATGATTGGTGACCACAACCAAGTATCTGGTGTCTTGGCCTACAGTTGGGAAAGTTGGGTACTGCTAAAATTGTGTTTCCATTGGAACACTGATTTTTTTTTTAAGGTGTATTACACAGTACCTTAAGAAATGAGCGGATGCTTTTATTAATAATTAGGACTTGTTAATATGGTCACTGTTTCTATTATCAGAAATGTCTGATGTTTCTGTTTTCAAATAGTTAAAAATTATAAAGAAAGCAACTGAAGAATCTCACTCTACATAGAAACAACACCTATCTTTATATTCTGTACTGCTATCATAAGGGGTAAAAAGTCCAATATTTTATATATTATGTTTTGACTAAAGCTGTCAAAATGTATTTATTTTTACAGAATTGCAAGTTCTGTGACTCATAAAATATATATTAATTCTCCTAAAACTGCATTTACCAAAAGAGAAGAGTTGAAAACTCGTAGTATTTTACTACTTTAACATAATGTACAAATTAATAATGCAAATAAGAATTCCAAAAGTTGTCAAATACTCATTAACTTACAGCACTCTCTTTTACTTAATTTTGTTGTATATTGGTTCCAAATGTAATCAATACATATGAATGTTTTGTGTTTTTAAATAAGTGTGTGTGTATGTTGTATAAATTTATTTTCTACTCTATGAAGTAGAATTCTCAAGAGAGCAGCAGTATGTTTATGAACTTGCATTACTAAAAATAATGGTTTGAGTACCAGTGATTAAAAGAGCACAGACAGCCCATTATTTAACCTCCCATAACAAACAAAATAAATGAGTACAAAGTAGAGTTGATATAATATTTTTTTTTTCTAATTCCAACATAAATATTTTCTAACTTGTATCAGTTCTGGTTTTCTTTGAAATATAACATAGACTATACCAAGCCCAATTAAGCAAATGAATATTTTGTGTACTTTCTTTGCACTAATACTTCAAAACTAAATATTAGTTAAACCAGTAATAAAACAAATATAGTTTCCAACTATTGAAAAAATTGTTCTGTAAAACTTTATTCTTCATTAGGGTGTTATTTCAGTTGAGGCATTACTTTAGCTGCTAGGCCCAGTAAGACCAGGTGGTTAAGGCACTCAATTTGTGATCCAGTGGTCATGGATTTCAATCCCCATCACACCAAACATGCTTGCCTTTTTAGCTGTGGGGGTTTTGTAATGTGACAGTCAATCCCAATATTTGTTAATAAAAGAGTAGCCCAAGAGTTGATGGTGGGTGGTGATGACTAGCTACCTTCCTATAGTCTTACACTGCTAAATTAGGGACAGCTAGCACATACAGCCCTCATGTAGCTTTGTGAAAAATTCAAAACATACCAAACTTTGGCTGTTTTACCTCTGCTGTCATCATGTTGATATTGAGGCAAAATTTTAGAGGTTATATGTATCAACCTCACCTGTTATAATCATGTTTTCAAATTATTGAGCTAAGCTTTTAACTGTTACTTTCCAGCTGTTTTCATTTCATCAATATTAAGTAAAGCCAACTTATTGGCTGAAAATATTAATTATCTCAAGAAATAATTGATCTATTGATTTATTAAGTAATCCTTCTTTCAAAACTGTGTATTGATTATAAGTGTTTTATTACTACAGCTATTCTATGCTATAGATATTCAGTTATGAAGATGGTACAACAGTCAAGGTAATTTTAACATCTAAAAGGATTGTAGAGTAAGAAAGTAGGATATCATTATCTTGCATGATCTTTTCATACATTTTCAGAATCCTATTCCAACAAATAAACCTGGAGTAGAGCCAAAACGTCCTAGTCGACCAGTCAACATCACAGGTCTCTGTAGGTTGTCTCCTACCTGCCCCAATCATATTAATATATCGTGGGCATCTGAATATGGAAGGGTAAGTACATAGTATATTGAGTATTTCCTTATTACGAATAAGTTACTCCAGAAGTGGTAAATAGTTAAATATCAAAAAGTTATACCTCCATTGTCAGGTAGTTTTGGTCAAAATAAGTATAACTAGTACTGTTTCTCAAATAATCAGTAATGTCAAGAAAGTCCACTTGTAGAGAAAAATATATGTGTAAAAATGGCTCGTTTGGGTTGAGAAAATTTTTTACATAGGGAGTGAACAATGTTTCGACCTTCTTCAGTCAACCTGTGAACCTGAAGATGACCGAAGAAGGTCAAAACATTGTCACTCCTCTATGTAAAAAGTTTTCTCGACCCAAACGCGTCGTTTTTACATATATACGTTTCTCAAATATATTGGGTTCAAAAATATTGAAATTATTTTTTATAATTTTATTATGTCATTATATGTATGAGGAAGGTTTTCATGTACTTATGGGCAAAAGTAGGTCACTGTCTGACATTACTTATTAAGGATGAAGTTTTTTCAATAGGAAACAAGGAAACAGTAATTACACCTCCACTTTTCATGCTGAATTAAAATATAATCTAATCCAAAAATATTACATCAAGGAAACAGTAAGTAAACATCATAAAATTCTGAAACTAAAGTTAGACATCTAATTTTCTTTTTCTGGACACTAGGATTATTTGTTTTGTCTGAGTCATAATTACTACAACATATTTATTAAAAGACTAGCAGAATTTCCGGCATTACTTGTATGAAAATGGTTTTAACTGATTTGGTTCCTTATTTACTTGCTAATTTACTGACTTAATGTAAAACTTTTTTTATATGCAATATTTTGTGTTTTCCTGTCAGGAGTAAATATAGCAGCTAACATAGAATTGGCCTTGAAAAAGCAGGACAATTCTGATTGAAGTTCTTCCACTTTAATGGTTTGGCATTGTGCTTTATTGATGGTTGTGGCAAAGTTCAACCTGACAGGAAACTGAATCCTCTTGGATGGTGTTGGAGTATCTGTTAAAAAAGAATTCCCAACAAAACCACGTTTTCATCTTTGTGAGATCCATCCTTTATTACTATTTTCAAGATATTTAGCTTCCTTTTCTTGATTGTGAATTTTGTCCCATTGCAAAGCCTTGGAAGGTCCAGGTTCCTGAATTTTTCAATATTCCAGTATTGAAAAAAATTTAGGAATTTTACATGGTATTGGATCAAATCATTGGAATCAGGCATTGGGTCAACTTATTTGTAAGACTTGGCCTGTCCAAGAACCAGTTGGAGCATTTGCTCATTGATTCTATTCACCTCAACATTCTTGCGGGTAAGAATTGCTCTTTCTTTTAACCATTACCTGTCTATAGCAATTTATTAAGTTAGGAAAACCTTTATATTTTGCTCTTCAAGGTATCCCATGTTTTTTAAACATTGAAATGTTGAACCCATCATCTCCCTCAGCAATGCTGCCATTTCCAGTTTCCAATAGTTGTTTGGCAGATTGTCCAACTTCTGCACATTGGATGAAGTGAACTCTCATACTTGTCATGAAATAGAGCTTGAATACATTTTTCCAGAGTTTAGATGACTTGACTCATGCATTGAATTCATCTACTTTTGTATCTTTCTCAACTATTGGCAAGATTTTCCTAAGTCTCCAGTCATGAGAAAAGTAACACCCTCCATATTACTTTGTGTCATTAAGATCATGCAAGAGCTTATCATTGACCTCAAAGTTAGTCTTGTAGGACATTATGCATCATCCCATACAATCAGCACACAGTTTTGAAGCACTCAAGCCTATGGAGGTATTGCATTTTCAATTATTTTGTTTAAGGCTTAACTTGAAAGTTCAGTGAGTTGTTCTTTCTCCTATGAGCAACATGATCTTTGCAATTGCAGTACTAGAAGAAACAACACCCAAGGAAATATTTCTGCTGGCAACAGGTTTATAATTTAAAAAAAACAGTCTTCCCAGTGCCACTTTGAGCAGTCAAGAGTATCAGGCTTCCCTCTTTGGAGTTAATTTGTTTTGTTTTAGTACTTTGAGGTAAACCTTCTGCCTACTGTTTAGTTTTGACTCATTCTCAACAGTGAACTGTTTCATTTCTTCAACATTGTGTGAGGTTTCCCTCAACATGTCTCAGGCTAAAGAATGATCTTATTCTCTGGATATTTTAGGTACCCTAGATTTTTTCAACTGTTTGCCTCCCGTTGTCAACAATTTGTCTTCAGTCTTGATCAAAGCTTTATAGAAGATTGCTTCTTAATAGGTTGCCTACAGATACTCTTGCTTAGAGAATGTACTCACTTGTTGCTTGTTTGTGATTTGTCCACAGCTGCACAGAATCACCCACCAAATAAAAATGCAGCATGGTAGCAAAAATAATTCTGATTTCAGATGGAGATTGGCTAACCTTAGCCTCAGTAAGAGCATCATTCCAGTGTTCATCCTCAGTGAATCCTCTCATGTTCTATGCCTGATGATATGTCATATTCCACCCTTTCAACAAGCTTCTGAAAGAAGTTGGACCTTAATTGTATGGAGCAGCATGCAAAGACAGAAACATTCAAACTGATTTTGATGGAGGGTGTGCACTCTTCCTAAGACATCACCATGGCTTTGCTGTTTCCAGTGTTGGTACTCCATGTGTAGTACTCTGGAATTTTCAGGTACAAGTAAAGTCATCTTTCTGGTGGAGTGTGAAAAAAGATGTGAATTTAGTCTCTCTCTCTTTTTTTTTTCTGCAATTTCTTCCATGAAACAGGCCCTCTGAAGTTTTTCTGGATAAATGTCCAAGTGACCAACAGTTAGATGCCTCTCATGAATGGTTAATTTGAAAAGTCTCCAAACAGCTTTGTAGGAATTAATGTATTTTGCCATTTGGTAGTAGAGAATTTCATAATTCCTATTATTGTTGGTACTAAATACTGTTTAGTTCCTTTGTGTATATGCTTGCAAATGTATTTGATTGATTTGACTGATTTGCATAAACTAACATTAATGTGATGATCTTGTTTAACAATGGGCAGTATGAAACAACCCATCTGTTGTTGACTTTCTTGTGCTTACCTCCCACTTTCAATTTAAAGCTTATTCCACAATCTTCAGGCTTTTTTTGTATGTACTGAAGATAGCTATCTTTTCCAGTAATGATGTCTGACAAAACCTGGGGTATTTCTTTGTACACTTTCCTTCTTTTGCATATATGTGGTGACCCACCCTGTATTGATGGCTGTACTTTGACCATGAATCATTTGACTCTTAATTACTTTGTACAGTTCTTTATCTGCGCTAGGATCTTGAAGATGTGCACAAATAAATGAGTCAGTTTGGATGACATGAATCTTTTCTTTGAGCCAAATTAAAATACGAGCATGAGGTTGTCCTCTTTTCAGTGGTGTGCAAAAGGATCTTATTTTGCCAAATACATGACTCTCCTTTGTGAGACATTTTATCTCGAGTACATTTTGCCTAAATACTGTGGTAATGATGTCATGTCTGTACTGAGCCTTTTAGCTAGGCAGGAGTTCCTTTTCCATTCCATCCCACTTAGGATTACAGGTAAAGGTAATAAATAGGTCAGATCTTCCATATGCTATAGCATCCTGAGTTTGCTCATGCATATTTCTGAATTACTGCATGAGCTGATGGTAGGGTAGCTAATTCTCCTACATTTGTGACATAGCCATCACACAAAACAGCATATTTTAGATGGACATATATGCTGAAGTTGAATCTGAGTAGTTGCTTTTTTACCAGACTAAATCCAAAGAAACAAAGAGTAGATGTTTTCTTTTTCTCTGGTCTGCAATTATCTATGCAAATGTCAGTACTTGCCTTTCATACTGCCTTGTTTGTCTCTTTCTTTGATCTTCAGTTTTCTGTGCCACTACCAAAGCTACCCTTATGCACTGTCTTGTTTGTATTTTCTCTCTCTGATACCTGGATTTTCTTGGTAGAGCTTCTGCATGATGCTCTTAATCTCTGACCAATCTTTCATTTCCTTCTTCAGAAGTTTTCCTTGCTTTTCTTAGTGTTTGATTTCTCTTTCTGGAAGGATGAATTTCTCTCTCCTCTTCCATCTCTCTTGCTCTTATTTGTGCTTTTTTCTTACATTGTTCTTTTTATTGGTTTTAATCAAAATATTTAGTTAGTTAAGAGTACCTAACTAACCAATTTTGATTAAAACCAATAAAAAGAACAATGTAAGAAAAAAATAAAAATTTCCAAAAGCTATTTTAATCAAAGCAGAACTGGGTACATTACTTTAGCTTCTTGCATGTGCTGTGCATGACATTTCAAGTTTCCAAACAAAATTCCCTATCTTTTCGTGTCCTTGTTTCCATGTGGTCAAGTGTTGTTTGCAGTGTATTCTGACTTATTATCATTCCATTTAATGAAGAATTTATTTACTTCTTGTTTCAACATAACATAAACAAAAATTTGATTATATGAAATTTTTTATGAAGTCATCACATAGCCTACTGTTGCAAATACATGCAAGCAAAACAAAAGATATGAGTGAAGCAAGTCTTTATTTGAGGGAATGTGTTCACATGTTTGAGAGAAAGCACTAGCCTTTTTCATTTAAGGAAAGTTTGGGAGTAAGCATGCACGTGTGGAAGAAAGAGATACAGGGTGAGAATAAGAAGAAAGATTATAGTTGACCAATGACAGCAACTGTCTGGGGTTATTGGTTATCAGATGATGTTGTAACTTGATAGACTTGAACTGTAACAATGTGGTAAAGCTTTTAAATCATCTTAATATAATATATTCAACTTCTATATATCAAATAAAACAAACTAAGAAGTTAAAACAAGTTACAAATAACTTCATTAAATAAACAGAACTATAGTTTATTTTGATGAAGTTATATGTTACTAAATTTTCAATTAGAAAAATTCCAATCAGAAGCTTGTATGGCTTGAATTAGAGTTTTCATTGCATTTACACAAAACACGGCAATAAGAGTCATTACATTTGTCTTAATTTAATATGTATACACTTATACCATTTGAAAGTGTTCTGTGTAAAACATTTTACTTTAGTTTGATGAATTTACCCTCAGAACATGTGCATTTAATTTTTTGGTTGCCTAGTTAGGTCCACCCTGTTTTGAGAAAAAAAAATTGCATACTTTTACTGTTATTATTATTTATTTATTTACTTCAGAGTTAAGTTATTCAAAATTTTTTTTTCATCTCTGATTTTGGGTTATTTTATCACATAGGTATTTTTGTGAATCCTGAATTATTTCTGATAATAATGGGGCTCCTTATAGCCCTCTAGGAGAAATGTTGAAATAATTTTGAAAAAAAAATTTTTGAAGTTTAACTTCAGTACAAGTGTAGATTAGTTTATTTTAGACAATTACTGTTTCTCAAGATATAGTGTTACTGCATGATGTAACTGCCTATATCTTAGCTTTGAGAAGTCTAGACTTCTGATAGAAATGTAAAAAAATTTTTTACTATTCATTTCAACTACAGAGTGGCCTGTAAGTCCCTACCCATCCCTATGTTATTATGTTATATTCAATTACACATGTATGAGTTGAAGGTAGCAGTTACTGCGGCATTTGGAACAATAACCCCTGCTATGTTGTGGAAAATGTCTCACAAAACATGACGTCGCATAATATTATGCAGCGAGAATGAGGGACAGCACACAGATACACTGGATACATAAGATATATGGATGGGTAGGGACTTACGGGCCACCCTGTATTTAAGTCAGTATGGCTTCCAGTTTAGTTGAGACTTACTTAGACATCAGAACAAAGCGATAAAAGCTTAGCTTGTGATATGCTTTCTTTTTCTTTGTTTTTATTTGAAAATATGTTCTTACAAAAAAAAAAATGAAATTGGCATCAAATAATAATTGTATAATTTCTTGTGAACAAGTACTTGTAACACAGTGGTTTAAATTTTTGTTGTTCCTTGCTTCATCAACATAACTGTTTAGTTGATCATTATGCTATTGCTAATGCTTTTATTTATAATATAATTGACATAGTTTAAGATTATAGAATTTTCTATTATATTTTTATGCATTCATGTGTGGTGTTATGCAAACTAATATGATGCAGCTTTTGGTAAAGAAGTTAAATGCTTGCATTGTTGAAGATTGTTACTGAATATGTACAACTTATTCTACCTGATCTGTGAGTTAACAAGTAAAAAAATATAATTTTATTTAAAGTAAAAAAGCATTTGAATTAGTGAAGAAACATGTTCATCTCAAACAAAAAACAACTATATATTTAATCTATTGGAACATGTACTAGACTTTATGTTCATAAGTCAAATATACTGGCAAAAAATTAGACTTTAGATTTCAGTGTTATTTGATAAGACTTTGCCATGTAATTGCTTCAAAAGTATTAACAAAAGTGGTAATTGAAGTGTTCTCTTCATAAAGTTTTGTGCAACAAGACTTTTAAGGCTAAAATGTTTTACACTAACCAGGTTGTATTAATTACATGTGTTTTGTATGTCAATGTCAAATATCCTTCAGTGTGTGCTTACTTCTGTTCCTACTGAAGTTTCAGGTGCTAATTTTTTGGACTGAATTATATTGTTATTAATATTGTTCATACAATTCTTTAGGGCTATGTTGTAGGAGTGTCCAGGTGCTAATTTTTTGGACTGAATTATATTGTTATTAATATTGTTCATACAATTCTTTAGGGCTATGTTGTAGGAGTGTTCAGGTGCTAATTTTTTGGACTGAATTATATTGTTATTAATATTGTTCATACAATTCTTTAGGGCTATGTTGTAGGAGTGTATCTTGTAAGAAGACTGAGTTCAGGGATCTTGTTAAGTCGCCTAAAATCATGTGGTGTAAGAAACCCTGATCACACGAGAGCTCTAAGTAAGTTTGTTAGCTTGATGTGTTTTGCCATCATTTGTTATAGTAATGTTTGTTCTTAAAGAAAATAAGTCATTGGAAATAAACATGGAAAACTGGTGTTAACTGTAATAGCAATCTCCTCTCAGTCTTTAATATACAGTATTATAACTAATTGTGGAAATGCACAGATGGGAACACATACAGAAGTCACAAACAATGGGTTCTTGCAATTGAGTTTTTGGTTATCATTGGTGGAAGGTATTTCTTAGTTATGTCAGATATTTGGAATGTGAAATTGAATTAAGACAAAAGTTTAAGGTGTGTATCTCTTACTGTGACTCAGTTCTTTTTTATGTATGTGAAAAAAAATGTTTTCATTATTTTCTTACTAAGACTTTCATTAAATAAATACCTTGGAATGCTTTTAATTCTTTCATTTGTAGTAAAATAACTAATTAACAGCTTGTTAAGATACAAGTATTTCATGATAAAGGTATTTGTAATGAGTCTAACATTGGCCTTCATACATGATTCAAAATGTATCAGTAGAATAATATGAAAGACTTTATTTTCTCCAGTGTTTAATGCTGAATACTAACAATAACCATGTTGTTTTTTAGTTAAAGAAAAACTCCAGCAAGATCCAGACTCTGAAATAGCTACAACAAGTCTTCGAGGGTCATTGATGTGTCCTGTAAGTTATCTATGTTTTTGTTTAAAATGTTTAACAAAATTATTGTCTGCAAAATATAGTTTTGTTCACATATTTATCATGTGTAATAATGTTAAAATTGAACAGGTACATGTACAACAGCTTTATTCTTGCAGTGCTGTGGTAAAAGATCTAAAGCAATATAAATCTATCTAAGAAACATATAACCATTGCATATTCCTAATTATGTAATTTTCTCCTCTAGTAATATTTAGGTAAAATACACTTGGTTTAGTCTAAATAGATCAGACAAATATACTTTTAATTTGGTGTGAATTACCTGCAGTACTTTTGTTATTGCATATAGATACTAGAAATTCTCATTTTCTCTCCCACTTTGAATGTTCATACCAATTTAACACAGAAATTTATTCATATAAATTGTAGGTGCAGGCATGATTCTTAAGTAAACATATGAACAAAAAGATTTTTTTTTCATGGGTGTGAGGTTTGTTGTTTTTTTTTACTATTTTTCTACTAGTTACTTTGACACATAAAAAAGGGTGTGTAACTGACTACTAGAGTGGCCTATTATTATTATAATTTGAATTTACATCCAAAATATTTCATACTTAGTTTAGTTAGGCAAAAAAAGTGAAAAAGTTAGTTGAAACTAAACCAAAACTTGCATTTGAAATAAAAATAAGGTATTTAAGGGATCAGATGATAAAAAAGGACAAGTGCAAGCAGACCAGAAGAATGCTTTAATACTAAAAACGTAGCTTCCCATATGATAGGCACTTCAATACAAAATTCCTCTTAGCGTCACGACCTACACTTCAACAAAATTTTTCATTTATAATTACTTCCAAGTCCATACACACATTCTGTCCACAGCCAAAAAGTCTAAAATATGAGAAAATAATAACTCACTGGCACCACATGCTCTCTCACTCCTCCAAGAGCAATGTTTTGTAAATTGGTCTTGTTGCATCAATAAGCATTTCTTTAAATTAGGTAGCAAGGGCACTGGCTAACCAGTCAAACTAAAATAAACTTGGATTCACAAAACTTGTATTAGAGACAATTACACTTTCATGTGGTAATTTTGATTTGATAATGTTTGTAAACAGTGTTAATCATGAGCTGTTTCTGTTAGTTTTCACAGCCATTTCATTTGTTGGTTATTAGGTTTTACAAAAATGTTGTAATTTTATATCAAAATTTTAGTCATTTATAGGGATAAGAAATTTTTTTACAACTTCATATATACCATTGAAAAGCTAAAGCTTTCTTCTATTGATTAGTGTTTTTTATTTATTTTTAAAACCTTATTTCCAAAATTTCATATCCTTAAAATTAATTGTGGGAAAAAAAAGTTGCACATAATATTTTTTGCATGAATTCAAACTTAGTCATTATGCATCACAAATAGCTTGTAATATCAACCAAGCATGGGGTGAAGGAACCACCTCTGAACATATAGTATAGCATTGGTTCCAAAAGTTTTGTAACGAAGATGTGAGATATAGAGGGCAGAGGATGTCCTTCTGCTGTTAAAATTGACCACCTGAGAGTATTAATGGCAAGAAACCTGCGTAATACTTTTCAAGAAATGGCATAAGAATTGGGTGTTGGTATTTCCACAATTTTGAATCATCTCTAGCAAATTGGAAAACTAAAAATTTTCTGAGTGGGTTCCACATGAACTTGGTGAAAATCAGAAAAAATGCCATTTTGAACTGCCCCATTTCTTGATCGAATTGTCACCTGTGATGAAAAGTGGATCCTTTACAACAACAGAGAGATCTGCATAGTAGCTCAACCTTGACAAGGCTGAAAAATACTTCCCAAAGCCAAAGTCGCACAAATCTTGTCTTTTTTGCATGTTAGTAGTCTATGTTTTTTGGTGCATTACTACCATAAGTATAACATCACCATTTGTAGGGTGAGATACATCAACAGTAAAAAATAAGAAAATTGGATTTTCTTTTACATGTTTATTCTTTATTTATTGTTATAAAAGTAATTTAAATGTAAAATATAAATCTTTTTAGGTTAGATAAGATTAGGAAAATGAATAATATAAAAACAGTTTTGTGAGGTGCAAGTACAAGCAGCATGCAGATAATGTAATTTGATAGCAAGGTGAGAGCTGCACATGCCTCAGTTGATTTACAGTTTAGTATGATGCAGATAGTTGTTACATGCAGTGCAAAGGGCAATCAAATTGAATAATAAATAGATGTATACTGTTACAAGCTTAAAGCTACTTAGAATAAACTAATCTAGTTTCATGTTAAAATTAGAAATCATTCTAAAAAGAAAAGTTTGATTTTGATTTTTTTTGTGTTACTTACAAGGTGTCAAATTTGTCAATCTCATTGTGATGTAGAGTAGAGAAAATAACAGATGAAATATAGTTTTCACTGGGAAAAAAACTTGAAATACATTTAGCAACTCTTAGAGATTACACAAAGGAAAGTTGAGATTTGTATCTGAAATACTGCACAAATTCTGAGAAGATATATACATTATGTTGAATATTAGAAGTAGTAAAGACTTTAAATGAGTGCAAAGAGGTCACATAGGTAGTAAGATTGACTGAGCCTGTGCTGAGAGAGTTAATAGCTAAAGTTTGAGTACAGGTATATTATATTTGGACCACTTTATCTTTCCTATTTTAAAATTTAATAATTAAATAAATACTGAAGTACAACCATGAAGTTTTCAGAATCTTATATTCCATAGTACACAGTTTTTATCAACATGCCGATAGACTTGTGTGCACCATTAGTGGCTCTCGTTATGTTCAACCGATATTCAGTTTTAGGCCATGTGCATTCCAACATGTCCATAATTACAATGGCATTGGCATCCATTGTTATGGTCTTTAGTCTTTCATGCTTGCTATAAGTGTGTGATATACAATGTTTTTAACATATACTTGAAGAAAGAAGTATAGTGGAGTGATGTCAGATGAACTTGGAAGCCAATTGATTGGTCTATCACAACCAATCCATTGTATTTAGCCTTTTATTGCACAGTTGTCATTTTATGAGGTAATACTATTTACTGGAATGAAAACAAATGTAAAAATACAAACTGTTTGAGCTCAGCTGCAAGGTGTTAAAAACTGTGTAGTTGTATTTTTTAGTTAATTATTAAATTTTAAAATAGGAAAGGTAATTTTAGACCACTGTATTTTTTCAAAAAGTGCCTGAACACCATTATGAAATTATTGATAAAAAACAAAAATTCTTTGCAATAGCAGAGAATATGAAAATACATTTTTATGAAATTGTAAACCTGCCAACAAATATAAAGCTGTTTTACCTTACAGAACTTGTGTTTTCTGAATTCTCAGAGTTTAGTAGATAAAAATGGGTTACGTTAAGCAAACCTGAACACCCACAATTTCCATGCTGAGTTAACATGAAGTTTATTTTTTAAGAACTAAAGTAAAGGTATATATTAATTTTCTCATCTAGTTTAGTCGAAAACATTAACTTTTATGTGTCAAACTTGTTGGAATTTATTTTATAAGTTTTCTTATACAGTTCTTTATATGACATTGGCTTTTAAAATGAGACTTTTATGCAAGTATTTTAAGTTTGATATTTGTAAAGTACATATCTTGAGATAGTGTGATCTTTTATTTTTTCAGCTGGGAAAGATGAGGATGCAAGTTCCATCTCGTGCCACAACTTGCTCACATCTTCAGTGTTTTGATGCTTCTCTTTATCTGCAAATGAATGAGAAAAAACCAACTTGGATTTGTCCAGTTTGTGACAAACCAGCCCTTTTCAAAAAATTGGTTATTGATGGGTAAGTGCTTGATGTTGACATGAGTTTTGACAAAAATGAAATATAAATACCATTATTGTTATATAAGAACTTGTTTCTGTGGTCAGCAATTCAACTTTAACCTCATCTGATATTAAGCTTTTCAGTAAATTTGTCTTTTTGTAGTTAATTTATGGAGACGAATTATTAAACAAGTACCTTCTTGTCAGGTTTTTAGAAGGCCACAGTTCTTTACATTAAGTACTTGTAACTTGATGATGATAAATTTGAACAATAAACAGACAGCACACAATCCATTTGTTTTAAAATAACATTCAAAACGAGTCAGGTGTGTACGAAAATTCTTTATGCTATAGGATGTCACAGTTGTATCTAAAACTAAATTATCTTTTTTGTCAAAAGTCCACACAGGCTGATTCTGTAACTTTATAATCCAATTCATGAGATGAATTATTTTTTGTAGTATATAGCCTGCAATAAATTTACTTATGTTTCTATGTGGGTTACCACAATTGTATCAAGAACTATAAGTATTTGTGTCCTTTTCATCAAAGTCCACATAGGTGAGTTCAGTTACTTCAGGACTTCCTTTGTCAAGTGAAATTATTATCCTCATCTTTGTTAAACAGAATCTCACTTTGAAATATTGCTTATTATGGTTAAACTAACAATCACACTAAGTTAACAGTTTTTTACTTAGCTTAACTTGTGCTCATTCTATTGACATATATATTCTCCATACAAACTATGAGATGCTATAATGTAACAATATTCACAAAGCAAAGAGAAAAATACAGAAAGTTTGAGTAATCTGATGTCAAATTTCAATAGTTGAACCGCATGCAATGTATAACTCTTACCAAGTTGTGTAATGATATTTGTTATAACTATTGCCCTTGAAGTAATTGTTTTTACCATTTGTGCAAAAACTAAATATTCATTAAATATTTGATCACAAAATGAACTGAATAATAACTCTAAACAGTTTTGTATATCCAACACTTTTGAATTGTGGTTATGTGTGTTTGGTATTACATATATACAAGTAAATGGTTTCTATAAGATAAACATTTGTCATACTCAGTGGCTTTGTTCATAAAATCTGTTACTGAATTGAGTAATGCAACAGTCCCTGTAGTTACCACCATTTTCCCAGAAAGTACAAGAGAGTTCCTTTACTAATTGTTACCACAGCCTTTAGGCTTTACACTTTTTTCTTAATCCTGTATGTTTTGTCTTCTGAGCTACATTGCTCAGTATAATGTTTTCTAGTAATCTCATTCTTTCTGAATGTTTATAAAGACCTTTTATTGATGCCATTTCACTTCTGTAGAGGAGATCAATATCCTTCCAAAAGAGTTCATACAAAGACTTCTCTTGTGAGCTTCCTCATTTAGTTTTATTCCTACATGGCCTGGCACATGCACTGAGGTGGCTACCTTTAATATTACGTAGTTACCTTTCTTTCTTCCATCTGCTAGTGGACCAGCTAATATAAATTTAATGTCTGCATATTAGTTGTAAATATTATTTTGGTGGCACTGTCTATTTGTGGTTCGTTGCTTTCAGTAATCCAGAGGAATACTTGATTTATGACATCAAGCTCCTTTATTCTGCTCTTAGGAAACTAATCCTCCATCAGCTTTATACAGAATGTTGTTACTCTAAAAGACAGTTATTATCCAACCAGGTATATCACTGTCTGTGTTGTAGGAGATGTCTGTGACTATCACTGTTGTCATTAAACAGTTACTGACAAGCCTTTACTGCTTCACTCTCTGCTCACTCTCTAAATTTGCTGCCTAGGCTGATTTTGACAAATTCCATTAGTTCAAGATATTTACTTCACATGGAGCATCTGAGACCTGATGGTGACCAGTTACCTCAGAGGTGGATGGATGGTATCTTTCCACCACCAAGTGTCTCCTGGAGGATCCTTTAGTTAGTTTGCTGCTTAGTTGGTGTCTTCTGTGTCACTGTAGAGCTGGAATGTCCAAGTTGAATAGGCTAAAGTTTGTTGAAAAACATTGCACTAGTTCATTGCAAGGTCCTAGTGAACAATTTTGTATCTAAACACTGTTGATGCTCTAAGTCTAAAGTGTATAAAGTGTGATAGCCTTAATGGAAGAAGCTGAATTATATTCTATGACCATTATTAAACATATTTTGTGTATCTTTTCAATCTTATCTAGCTGTGCAACTTGTATACTGATCATCAATTGTGCATAATGCGAGATACAGGAAATGAACATTGGTAAAACATAAACAGGTGGTATTCTTCAACTCTGTTCCTTTCTGCAACTTTCAATGTATCGATACCTTTGGTAGATCTGATTATAATGTTGACTGTGAAGCTGAGCTGTTACCCACAAGTACCTTTTTTCCAGATTGATGCTAATCATTTATCTTTATGAACATGTCTGATTTTTAGTGTGCAGAACATTAACTATGGTTGCATTTTGCTTTCAATTTCAACTTTGTTAGAGCCTCTGCTGTACATCAGCATAGAACTTGATTAAGTTGTCATGGATGTTTAAAACATATTCTCTGTACTTTAAGCTAAGGGTGTGTTATCAGAATAACAATCAATTCCTACTTTTTGGTCAGCAATTCAAAACTAAGGATGGCTAGAGGTAGTTTCCAGCAGATAGCCCTGTATGGCTTTACTATAAGAAAACACGGGTAGTTTCAGTGGCTTTGCCATTCTTATAAATACAAAATTTAAACTTAAATTATTAAAACAGTGAATATATTAGTGGCTTATAGAATATACTTTAGTCAGATTCTTATAAGAGCACATTGAAATTTAAAAAACAAAACCTTAAGTGAATTAAGGCCAAGTGAGGGGCATGTCAGTATGCACCATTCACATTGGAAATATTTTATGAATAAAACAACCATGTATTTCATGTTGTATATTCAGTTTTAATTAGTCTGTTCAGTGTGGTTTATTTAATCTTCTAACTGCAGTTTATTTATGGAGCTCATCACCAAAGCACCTATTGAGTGTATGGAGGTTCAGTTTCATGAGAATGGTTCCTGGACACCTGTGCTCCCAAAGAAATCAGCACAAATTATTCATAACCCTGTAGTGCAGAAGAGCTCAAGTATTTCATGTAAGTTATTTTTATTATGTATTTCTCTAAATAGGAGATAACCATTTAAGTTAAAATATTAGTGAGCTTACCATGACCCAATGTTTAACATGCAAGACTACATCTGTGGGTCCATTATTCATATCCCATTACTGAAAAAAAATGCAGATTTTAGGGCTGTGAGCATTAGGAGGGAGTTTCTTCATACATTTCCTTGAAAACAATATGGTTGTATGTTTGTAATGTGTTGTGACTAATGGAATTTATTCTACTCTTTCTAAAGTTTCATCTCTTAATACCAAAACAGTAACTATAAGGAATATTTAATATACAGAAAAAAAATGAATAAATAAATAGTGTATAGATGTAGTGAGAAGGATCATCAAACATTTTGTAATTTGTACACTAACACTACCCACAGCATTTTTAGAAAGTAACAATAACTGCTTTAGCCTTAAATAAAAACATTTTTCGTTGTGTGTCTGTGTTTAAATGAATTTTTTATTCTATTAAAATTAGTTAAATATTTTACAGATTTATAAATAAATTAACATTGGACCTAACCCTTTTCAGGATTATTGTTTACTATAATTGAAATATACTATATGCCTAACAAAGTTAAACTTCATGCTACAAGCATTAGCTCTTTTAATATAACATGCTTGTTGCTCAAGCACATACCTCATTGATGAACTTTTGTTATTTAACTTCTCTTATTTTTTTATTGGATAGAATAAGTATTTAATTTTCACACTTTAGTTAGTTTTATAACAATGAACAAAAACTTTGCATAAAAAGCAAGACATTTAGTGCTTTCAGTTCTATTTATTGTCGTCAGTCAGTCAATAAAACTTAAGCCTCTTTTGTGTAATGATGGTACTAGTATATCATAAGTTTTACTTATTTGGAATATTCATTTAAAAATAATAATAAAAATATACAAAAACATACAATGTTGTATAACTACTATAAAATTTAGGCAAAACAAATGAAAAACTGTCATGAAAACAAAATTGCATTATATGTTAGTCAATAAATAAAAATTTTAGTCGTTTCTATTTGTTATAAAATATGAAGTAGCAAACATCAGATAAATGGTAATTTGTGAGGGGCAATGTAACAGGAGGGCATGGCATGCGAGTTTGTAAGTGCTATGAAATTAAAATTTCATCAGTGATATCTGTAATATAAATGTGTAATTAAAGTTAAACTCAAGATATATAGGGATGGTTAAGAAGCAGGTAACAGGAACAAGCATCATGATAAAGATAAGTGAAGTCTGAGAATTAATTTAAATATTTTCTGTTGAAGTTAATAAATTAAAATTTGAATTATAACTAGGTTCTTAATGGCAAGTCTACTGATGTGCATTGTAAGTAAAGTTATATAAATTTTAAATATAACTAAAACATTATGATATACATTCTTGGACTCCTGCCCTTCACATGGTATTAAACACCTTAACACACAAGAGTATACAATATGTAACATACTGAAGTAATTTTGTTAATTTTATATACAGGCAAGCTACAATATACTATATATATTCTATAACAATTTCTGTTATATGCATTCTATAGGTTAGAAATAGCTACTAGTTACTTAACTATTAAAAATAACACATGCAGGTTTTATGGGCAACAGTCACTACAGAAAGTGTTGTGTATGTAATTATTTTGTAGAAATTATATAGCCAATACAGATTAGGCAAAATGTGTATTTAACATATACTTTAAGTGAGTACATTGCTGTTGGATTTCACATCTTGAAAATAGCTTATTACTCGCATGAGAATAAATTGCATAAGACAGAGATTGTATGGGCAAGTGACAATCTCAGTGAAGATGTATGTACTTTCATGTTACAGGAGTATTACAAATCTGAACAGGTTATGTAAAATGCAGTTAAGACAGGTTTTGCAAATAAAATTTATAGAAGCTAGCAGATACATAAAAAGTGTGCAGATTGTCTGGACATGCACTATGTGTTATTTATTCTTTTAAGTCTTCTATATAAAATTAAACATTACATTAAAATGAGATTGAAGACTCACCACATTATTACAATCCATGTTGCCATGTTCAGTCATTCTTTATCTGGCAACAATGCATCTTAAAAATAGTCTTACAACATAGTTTCCATGACAAAAGGCTTAGCTGTGAGGCTTTATGCTCAAGGCACATCCTTCTTCTTTATGCTTTCCATAGTCCATCTAGTGTGCAGTCAAGCCACACAGAAATACTTAGGTTATACATCTGGTAATTTGACTGGTATGTGTTTATATGAAATAGCATGAATACTCATTTTATTCTCCATCTCCTTGAGGTATGTAATTGCTGAGTGCTTGTGTACATGTGAATTCTTAAAAACAAAAGATATTACCAATTTGAACACATCTTTATCATATGAATATTTTATGTTGAAAATGGCTATTACATTCCCTTCCCTAATGTTATCAGTTTATGGTGGCATCACACTACCTATGAAATGCCATATGATGTTATGATGTAGTTTTGATACATTTTTATTCACTTATTCAAAATCATCTTAATATAACTTATATGTGTATTTATTATGTAATTTTATTATAACATGTCTATAGAGTGTAGCTGTTTGATAAGAAAATATTAAGGAAAAAACTGGCACATACTGCTTTTCTTAAGTGATTACAACAGTTTTGTAGTTTGACATTGAAAACTAAACTAAAATATTTGTCTTAAATTTAAATAAAGTTATGACTATTTAAAAAAATGATCTTTTCCTTGTGTTACAGCAATGCACACACTTTTGTTTGTAAAATGAAAAACCATTTCTGAGCAGGATAACATATAAACTCTGCTACAAATCATGCAAAATGTAAACATTTGTTTTCTATTCTTTAGAAAAATAGTTGATTGATTGTGTGTGAGGACTTGGGTGTTTGATAAGTAGTGTTATAAATAATTAAACCTGAGAGACCATATATATGTAATATTGAAGTGTGTGTATGTGATTATATAAATACAAGTTGTTAATTTCAAGATTCCATTCAGCTGAAACATTTATGAGATTTAGGAATTTTCTCTTCTATGAAGAAAACAGAATAAGAATATTTTCTTAGATTCAGTATAAGAATTATGAAAAAGCCTGTGTTTTGATTTGGGAAATTCTTTCTAATACAGTACTTAAACCTTCTCACAAAGAACCTTTTTTGACTTGCACTACTATGTGCAAATATGTATTTGCCTCTAGCCTTAACATTCCCACCTAAATTCTTGTTGTTATGCATAAGATCATGCAGCAGTCCTCCATCAATAGGAACGTGACAAAACTCCTATTGTCTCTAATGCACTCGTTTCCATGTAGGGCTCAGCATGGCTAAGCGTGTTAAGGCGTGCAACTCGTAATCTGAGGGTCATAGGTTTGCATCCCTGTCGCGCCAAACATGCTAGGCCCTTCAGCCGTGGGGGCATTATAAGTGACAGTCAATCCAACTATTCGTTGGTAAAAGAGTAGCCCAAGAGTTAGTGGTGGATGGTGATGACTAGCTGCCTTCCCTCTAGTCTTACACTGCTAAATTAGGGACGGCTATCACAGATAGCCCTCGAGTAGCTTTACGTGAAATTCAAAACAAACAAACAAGTTTCCACGAAGACCAAAACCACTTCTTGATTTGGCAGTATTGCAGATCAAATGTGTTTTGCTCCTATTTTCAGGTTTTTGTTCATTTGATTTTGTTCATTTATAGTTGTTTTTTGCAACTATATTTTTTCAAATTTTTACAGTTTGAGAATTGGTTTTGGAGATAAATTTTTCTTTTTCCAGTCATATCAATTCGTTATATACATTCAATTCCATGTGGCATCTACCACAGCTACTGTAACTACTACAGCTAATTTGTAAGCCATTTTAATGGCATCTGAGTAAGCTTTAACTGCTCAGAAAGTAATGACAAGTTAATAAAGGGTTGGCTACCTCTATGCAGTTGTCTGAGTCAACTACTTATTGTCCTATCTTACTATGTGAGGATTTGTTTGCACTTGACAATAAAGATTTGGACAGCATAATCAAGAGCAGTAGAAACAGGAATCAAGTGATAAGGATAAAAAAAAAAAAATTCCTGTGATTTTACTACTTACCCTTCTTATTGAGGAGCCTTTGGGATAGTATTTAGTTTTTTCAACCCTCTATGGATATCGAGCTTTGTAAAAGTAATTTTGGGAACCATTTGGATTCAGGTGTGAATATATCTTGTCCTCTGTTTACTCTTAGCAACTCTTTTCAGGTGTGTCTTTGTTTTGTATTTCCTTCCTTAGACTTTCATGGAGGTGGACTCTTTCTGAGACCTCTTTCCATATTAATCTCTTGGATATCCTTGCCATTCCTTGGGTTTTGGGTCATTCTTTTCAGCCCTTTAGAGCTGATCCATAATATTACATTCCAACAATTCATCTATGATTTTATACATCTCCAGGCATGAGGTAGTTGGTCAATAAACCTTTGTTTATAAACAGTGGACCTACTGTTTTGGGTCCACAGTTATAAAATTTAATTTGTTGGTGTGATATATTCTAGTTACCCTGAATCTTGTGGAGCTGTTATCATTTTGTGACAGATTCTTCCTACAGAAGTCAGTGATCTATTGGGTATTTTGGGGTTTTGTGCTCTTTGAAGTGTTCCAGATCTGGATGAGTATGCCATTCATCTCAATTTTCTGCTCCTCCAGTTTTAATCTCCTGTTACATATCTTATGACTGGAGTTGGGAATGCCCTTCATAAAGATTAGATGGGTCTGTACCTGTGTACTCATTCATTTGCTTCTTCCCATTATTTGGATCATTTCAGTAATAGTAAGGTACATGAAGCAGTTTCACTGTTCATGTAACTGCAGAAAACCACTGCTGAGAAGAGGTAACCAAACAAAAAATTGGAAATGGCCAGTCTTTAAAAAGAAGAATAAGAAAAGTTAAAAATGTTTGTTGTTTATAAATGAAATTAAGTCCAGATTGTTTATTAATAATGGGTTTTTAATGATGGAGAAGAAAACTTTATCATAATCAGTGGTGCTTGATGTGAGGAGAGAGAGAGTAAAAGCTTGGGGCTGCATCTCAGCCAGTAGTGTAAACAATATGCACAAACTTAAAACAATAATTGTTGACAAATTTGAGCAAATTCTGGTAATTCATGCCATTTCCTTGGAGAATGACTCATTGGGAAGTAATTTATCCACTAGCAACACAATGATCCCAAGTATATAGCAAGTAACGCTCATAACTATGGATTAGTCTGCACACTGATGTGAACACTGTTGAAGAGGTATGGCCTTGGGTAAAAAATGAGAAATTCAAAAAGCAACCAAACTATATGGATAAATTCTGGGGATAAATGCAGGATATTTAGATCAATACTTCAAAATTGTACATTAATGAACTTATGGCAACATAAAAAAACAAGAGTAATGCCCTGCATAAATCAAAGGGTTCACATATAAATTAGTAGTGGATTTATTTATTCACTTATTCACAACTTATTCACTTTTGTATTTTCCATAATAATTTTTTGTATCATTAATAAGTTCACTGTCTAGTTATTACGTGTTGCTTTGTATTTCACTTGTGTGTGTGTGTGTGTGTGTATATGTTAAAGGTTTCTTCTTCATCAAGGGTTAAAATTGAAAAGAATCTGTAATAATATCAAATAATGAATTAGTTGTAATATAAATACATTATATATATACCTAAGTTCATTTAGGTTACTGAATTGTGAATTAGAAAGGACTCAAAACCCCATACATATTATAACACTTGTGTGTTTCAATAATTATTGCCATTAGTGCACATCTCTTGTATTTTATATTGTATGTCACCATATAGTTATCTAACCCTCCTGTAGAACTTGTAGCACTTCTTCTGACAGTTTAAATCCATTCTGCAGGGTTTCTACAGTGTGTATAACCACTCACATAGTAGGATGTAGCCACTCTAAAGGAAAGCTGTAACCTTTCTGTGAGAGGACTATAGACAATTACATGTTAATTGTACCCATGAACTTAGTGCTAAAATCTGGGGTTTGATTTCCTGTGGTGGACCAGTAGGTAGCCCAGTGTGCTTTGCTCAAAAATGAACTGATTTGCTATGAGTATCTCTTCTGTCATTTGTATAGGCATTTTGTATTTGCATATTATCTTAAGAATGCCTATAGAAATGACACAGAAGAGATACTCATAGCAAGTCAGTAATATCTTAAGAATGCCTATAGAAATGACACAGAAGAGATACTCATAGCAAGTCAGTATTATCTTAAGAATGCCTATAGAAATGACACAGAAGAGATACTCATAGCAAGTCAGTAATATCTTAAGAATGCCTATAGAAATGACACAGAAGAGATACTCGTAGCAAGTCAGTAATATCTTAAGAATGCCTATAGAAATGACACAGAAGAGATACTCATAGCAAGTCAGTAATATCTTAAGAATGCCTATAGAAATGACACAGAAGAGATACTCATAGCAAGTCAGTAATATCTTAAGAATGCCTATAGAAATGACACAGAAGAGATACTCATAGCAAGTCAGTAATATCTTAAGAATGCCTATAGAAATGACACAGAAGAGATACTCATAGCAAGTCAGTAAGTATAATTGTTTTTGTGCCATTTTTTTTATCAATTTTTGATATCAATATAGTCAACTCAAAACCACATTTTAATAGTCTTACAAGTTATCTGTAAAATTACTCAAAAGAAATTCTTTTATTGTACCTCCCAGATCAATGCATTTTTTTTCCATAATGCTTTTCATCCATTTTTCACTTGCATAAAATTTCATAGCTGCATCAATAATTCAAAATTTTAAACCCATAATATTTTAATACTGTGTCTTTGATTTATTGGTATGAACTCATTATAAAATTAAGTAAAGCAAAACATAAAGTCACTGCTAATTGTATATCTGTTTTTGAAAGTTTTTCTTTTTTAAATATACACCAGAACTTTCTTGGTAATGTCTATTTCATAATATATTTGCATAAAAGATATGATATTAAAATGTATTTTGTCGCTGTTGCATCAGTATTTGTAGAATTTTCAAATGCAGTCCACATGCTAATTGTAAGTATAAAATCTATAAAACATAATACAATTATAAAGCCACCTAAGCCAAAATGCTTTCCATGCTCTGATCATTCTATAGGACACAACTATAGCAAGCTTAAAAAATGTGCAATTTCAAGGCTACCTAATATACCTATAGACCACAAGCTACTATTTAATTATAGCCATTCATAATACATTTTCATAAGTAGAGACTATTTTTCTGGGAGTAACCAAATTACAAAACTTATGCTGTCAATCCAAGGCTAACAATGTTTTTCGTAAAAGCCTTTGAAGAAATGCAAAATACTTATCTTGTCAATCCAAAGCTAACAATACTTTTCATAAAAACTTGTAAAAAATGTCAAACTTCGTTTTAGTTTTTTACTTCTCGTTTGGACTTATATAGAACTATTATCATGGCAGAACCTCTTATGTAGTGGTTAACTATTTAAACCTGAATGTAACACAAGTTTCTACAAAATATCACAAAATATGGTGAAATACAAACGTAATAGTTCCACAAAATTTAGTTTATCTATATTTAGGATGCTTGGTAAGCAGTATGCTGATTCATTCATTGTCTTTGAAACATTCCATATAGAATTAATTGAAATTTTCTCATAGCAATTTTGAACAGCATAAATAGTCTTTGTAATTCCCATTGCTTGGTATTTCATAAGCCAATATATGTATGCACCTATCATATTTGGGCCATTTTAGTAACTGAAAATTAGAAGAAACTAGTGAATAAAATTTGTCAAGAAAAGCCGACTAAAAATAGAGGCATTAAACCATTGTATATTATCTGAAATACTGGAAGGTCTCTTAATTCACAAGAAAAATAAGAGTAAAGATATCCAGATTTAATTTTTTCAACATGTATTACCAAAATTACAGTGCCACATGTTTTCATCATTTTGGTTCCTCTGCATTGTTTTTTTATGCAACATTTTTCAGAGTGGACCACAGAGAAAGATGCTTGTTTAAGTTGCTGATTTTTTTCTTGCATCATTAGTTTATCTAATCACAGTGCACTGTGTTATAATTACATTATGGCTGCATCTGATTGTGAAAGTGTATATTTTATAATAAAACTTAATAGATGCAAAATTTATTGAAATCTGTGGACAAATAGTAGTAGGAATGTTTTGTGTCACAAATTATACCTTGTGTGATGTCCTATAGGTGCTGTTCACCTCAAAATGTAGACATGAATAGTGAGTTGAGTTCTGTTTGCAGATTCGTGCCAGTTTTGAATGTATCAACTAAACTTAAGGCCCAGTTAAAAGCAGGGTCCATCCAGAAAATTAAAATCTCCTTTGCAATTGCAGTAAATGTAAGCAGTCTCAGATAAACACCAGTAAGTCACATCATGCATTATGGATTATAAATACACATAATTTTTATGTTAGAAATAGTATATTTATTGAAATTATGCCATAAACACCAAACCAACTTGCCAGAAGTAGTTGTGGCATTGCCCCAAACATTATTCATTTAAAAACATTTTTCAAATTGATACCTATATTCTGAAATTATTATACATATCTATATAGAACTGAACTACAAGTATTGAACTCAAAGCAAAATAAAAATGCATTATACAATGAGAGGTTTTAGAATAGCAATTAAAAGAGTGGCTTTTATTCTTTTATGATATTCAAAATGAGGTCAATGTATTGCTTATACAAAGAAAAGGAATGCATGTGATTAAAATAACTAATAAATAGCCTATCAATTTTGTGTGAAATAACTATGTAACAACTGCAATGTTAAAATGATCATTTTGAGAGGCCAATATCAGTTATATTCAAAAGTAGAAGCACCTCTTTATCTCACTCAGCACATCTATTCCAATTGAAAAAAAAACTTTCATCTGTGGCACTTGATGGATTAACTGTATTTAATTAAATGAAAACTGACTTCAAGACTGTGTCTGGAAATGCATCATTGTGAATGGACTTTACAAGTGATTCACCTGGAAAAACACCAACTACTTGAGCACTTTTGTGTCAAGTACTTTTTGTCCCCCTTTGCTTGCAAGTATCTGAAATAATCATCTTTTGTTTCTGTCATGCTATCTTGATTAAATGATTCTGACTGTATTGTGCTGTGTGTTCTATCTTTGCTATCACTTTTTGTTAAACATGTTCCTTCCAATTTTCTATAAGCCAATAGAGTTGAATTGTCATCGTTGAACACATTATTAAATTTAGTTTCTATGCTTTGAATTAATACTTCAACAAAGGGTTTACACATTTCTAACCATTTATTGTTCAGCCCAATATGGCTCAACAAACACAAGGATGGAATTAGTAGTCCCATAAATTTGAACTGCAGGATGTCAAGTGCTCTAGTGATAGGTGTCATAACTCGAATGTATTCTGAAATAAAAATTTCTCCTCTTGATTCAGCCACACAATGCCCAATTGATCAAAACTTTGTTTTGTACTTGGTCACTTCCAGATATTAATTTGTCTATGCTATTTAGGACATCACCCATTGAATTCCGATGAGTTAGACACAAGAGCAACCAAGCATCTCATTATTTCTTTCTCAATTGTGTTGACAACTACAGTCCTTCTGCCATTTTTATTTCATAAGGTTTGAGCTTTTGCTATTACTGATTGAGACATTTTTTCTTTATCGGTAGTAGCAACAAGATTTAATGTATGTGTGGCACACCGTTGATGGTCTGGCAAAATACACAAATGAGAAAATAGTTCATCGTCAGCAACTAATGTATTAACTAGAGTATTTACTATTACTTACAACACTGTAAGTACTGAAAATCTTTTTTTTTAAGTATTTTGTTTCTATTCTTCTACATTTTAATAGAAATAGTTAAATTTTGAACATTTTCATGCCCGTAAAATAGAAATAAATTTAAAAATCAGACATTTCTTTGTTCCATTTATTTAGTGTTTTTGTGTATATTGTAAAAACGTTACTTACATATGTGTAACAAAAGTATCTTTTAATGCATACACCAAACAAAGTGGGGGGTATTAAAATTTTAAAATTTAGTACACTTGGTATGGAATCCAGTTTTGTGTGGTTCATTTTTGATGTTAGAAGGCATCTTGGTCTGGAGGTTGTTTGGACGTTGAGGTTCTTTATATATTATGGTTCAGTGTCTGTATGTGTTGGCTGGGTGTAACCTTGTATCAATTAGTGTACTCGAACTTGAGGTTCATGCATCATTGGCAGGAAAAAGCACACTGCACTTCAGGACTGTGGGTGTGCTGTGTGGAGTTCTCATTGACACTGAGTTATTTTCAGATGATATCCCACAGCTAATAAGAGTTTTGAAGGAAAAAATGTATTGTGGAGAGCAAGTTTTGTGTTCTGAGTTTAAGAAGTTGAATGAAGAGACCAAGCGTAATCTAAAAGTGTTCTTTATTTATTCAAATCAATCAGTCAAGTAGACAGGATTAGTGACAGTAAATTTAAGTGGTTTGGCCATAGATTACTCTTGTGGTTTATCTGTATCTAAAACCTGTTCCAGTGTTTGAAGCATAACTTTAGATGAAACATTTTGTAATGCCAGCCTTATAACTGCAAATTCCACATTACTGATGGATATTCTTATGTGTATGTATGTATGTGTGTAAAGAATCTAACCCTCAAGGTATCACCAGTGCAAAAGATCATTCTTTGTCTTGCAATATATTCTACAACAACCTTTTCTACACAAAAAAGTCACACACAATATGATTTGGGAATGATCTGAACAGCAGTTAACAGAGTGAAAGGAACATAGACATATTTTGACCAAGGTTCTATTGTTAAAACTACATATGTTAGAAACATACACATACAAAAACTTTTAAAGTGTTTGTAAACTTGAAATGTTTTCCTTTCTAACTAAATAAGGTAATAAATATTATGTATATGCATTACAGCAATAAAAATGGTTGTCAAACCCCAGTATTTAGTCAATTAAAGGTAGTCTAAGAATTGAAAATAAGCGCTGTTGACTACCTGACTTAGCTCAAAATTAGGGATAACTATGTGCATACATTCTTTTTGTTGCTTGGAAAAGATATCCTGATTCATTATTGATCATTGGATTTTCTGTTGATAATTACTTCTTAACATAACGTCATCTTATATATAATTTACTCTTAAAAGCAAAACTTTTCAATATGTTTTGCATAAAATTATACTTAAACCAACTTGCATACTTTTTCTTTACTTTTATAGTATATACCACTGTTAAAATCATTACAGCCACTATCAAAAACATTAGAATGATGGGTTTTTCTTTTTGTACCTGTACGTATATGTAGCTCCAATACCAGCAAAGAAACGGCGTACTTCTGAAGTCATTGATCTCACAATCGATAGTAGTTCTGATGAAGATGGCGACTTCCAGCCCTCTGCGTCACGAGCCCAAACTTTAACACAGCCAGTAAAGCCAGCTTCAACACTTTCTGTGTCATCTTCTGATGATGTTCTGTCCTTGTTATTACCATCTCATGTAACATCTTCATCTCATTCTGTGGTATCCAGTGTGACTTCTCAACCAGGATCCCTGACCAGCTCATCATCCACTGGAGGAATCCATCGATCCCAGCAGTACTCAAACCAGCTCTTCCAAAAATCTTATTCTGTAGAAAGTAATCCAAGACCAGTGACTTCAACACCTTCATCTACCCTGTAAGTATCGCAGTTGTAATCCTAGAACATAGTGTAGTGTACAGGTTTAAATTGTATGGGGTTTTAGTGACCCCAGGCTGGTATTCTAGGGTTAAAGAAAAAACATGAAGTTTTTTTTTTTCTACATAGTCTAACAAGAATTTTTATTAATTGTCTGTCTCTAGAGTGAATTAGATAAGCCATAATGAAGATTTGAGTACCCTAAGTGTTATGGTAGCTTTTAACTAAAAACGTTCATTTGAGCAAATCCTTTTTTGCATCTATGTTGAGCATCTGATGGACGTTTATTTTCTGACTGTAAATAGTTAGAATTGTTTATAAAGCTACAACAAAGTGACTTTGAAATTGTAAAATGGTATTTTGCTTTTCAGAACTTTAAGAAGCCATATAATGAATTTTATTGGGTTTTATGTTTTGTGTTAATGATCTAAATATTTTGTACTTAACTACTAGATATTTAATTTCAATAAGAATATAGACATTTTTTTACATGACTTTCAGGGTCAGTATGCTGACAGACACTCCATCTTCAAATCAGCCCTTAAGCCAAAGTAGTAATGGATATCCTAATGTTTCTTATATTAATGATTATCCACCAGTCTCCAGTCCATATCCAGAATACCTTACAACATCCTCAGAACAAATGTTATCCTACCAACGTATGTAATATTTTTCTGTATTCTTAAGTACCAGTTTTTGTGATTTTATTGTATTAGTGTATGTGTTTTAATATTTGCTTACCAATTTATAATTTATGATAAAGTAAAACCTGCTATATAACATAGATAGTATTATACAGTTTATTTTCAAATAGTCTCAAGTTATAACTTTTCATTACTAAGAATCCATTAAAGTGTTTTAAAGTTAACTCATGCAAGTAGAGAAAGTAGAGATTGTCTTTCATGTTCTATTTATATATGAAAAATTAAGACAAGCATTTTAGATTCTAAGTTATTTTATGGTAAACAGTTGTTGCCCCCAGCAGCACAGTTGTATGTCTGTGGACTTGCAACACAAAAAACCAGGTTTTAATACCCATGGTAGACAGAGCACAGTTGTGCACCTTAGTGCTTAGTTACAAACAAACAGACAATTATTAGTAAAACATGTAAAAAAGGAAACTTAAAACCTTAGCATTTAAGTTATAATTTTGTAAATTTGAAGTGAGACATCAGATAGAATTTTTCAAAATTTGATTGTCTCATTTTGTCCCTGTAAAAACTTGAAAAAAATGGACTAGAAAGGGTTAAATGTCCCAGGAGTGGATTTGGCCAGCAGTCAAAGACACAAAGTTGTGTATGTGTTTTGTTTTGTTTTTTCCTTAACATTGTTTCAGTTGGGCTTTATTTGATGTCTCATTTCTTGGTAGCAGTTTGTAGCAAGGATAAGTGACAAATGAGTAGCTATATTATTCTTATGAACTTGTTTTTGTACGATTAATTTTCGTCCATGTAATTTTATTGTTTTGTGTGTGTGTGTGCACCCATACTTTAATCAGGTAAAAAGTAATAAATGTTTGATAGTAAATTAACAATTTTGCAAAATGTATTTTTAATTAACTTGTGAACTATACAGGGGTGAATACAGGGTTTAGAACATTGTATTAAAATGATTTTTAATATACAAGTCAGTGAGTCACATGACAACCACAATCAGTATCAGTTTGCTATGGAAGAACATGTTTGAGAACTATATTTTGACAATATTTGGCATTTCACTGGTAATTCCTTTTTAACAGTGGTTTCAAAAATAAAATATTCATACACTCATATCATAAAGATTTGTTCACACCTGAGACTTAAGATTTTGCAGGACAGGAATATCTCTTTCAGTTAATGACATTGAACAATAAGGAAATAATGATCAACTTAATCCACAAAATCAACCTGAAAGAGCTCTGCAAGATGTCATGTGGGCCCACTGGGATACGCAAAGTATGTTTTTTTGAAACAGGTTATATTCCACTGACACAAAAGTAATCTGGTCAATCTGTCCACATCTTTTAGGGAACAATACAAAATATAATCAAGAAGGATCTCTGTCTGGACATCAGGCTAACAGGATATGTGTTCACTAAGATGAGGCTTTCAATATACCTTCCATTTCTTCATTGTGTTCCTCAAGCAGCTGGAAAATTATATGAATACACTTGCTTTCACATATGAAGACATACTGTCCCAACTATTAGATGTAACAGATGGGTTTCTTTGCATTAAGACTGGTGAAATTGTTGCTGAGAATTCAGTCTTTTGTACACTATATAAATATCAGGCAGATGTGTTTGTATGTGTGAGTGCCTTGAACATAGTAGCCTTATGATGAGGCCTTTTCCAATGGAAACTATGTTACAAGGCTATTTTGTAAGGTACACTATTATCAGACAAAGCCTGACTGGATGTGGTGACATAGACTGTAATGACTTGGTGAAGGTATAATTACCAGTGCAATGTAGCACTATTGTAAGGTGATTTGTAAATATTATATGTGTAATGTTTTATATCTTACATTCCACAATAATTTTTGTTGCCTCCAATATTTTTTAATTCTCATAGAAAAATTGTATTAAAAATACTGTGAAAAGTATATTATTTATAGGAAATCCACTTTTTATTTTTTTGAGCAGACCATTTAATGATCTCAAAATTTCCCAATATTTGGTTTTAATATATGTTATTTTCATTATCTTTTTTTCTTTTTATTACACCGTATAATGTACCATTATATGCCCTTTTCTCTGTATGCTTATCATTCTCAGCAATGATTCTAGTTTTATTCTATTAATATTGAGCCATGCTATAATTCTACCCAAACAGTTTGTGCATGGTTTCTGTATTTGTATCCTCACAGTACTAACATAGTTCTGCTTTCGTTATATTTATTCCTAGGCCTATTCTACCAGTATGATTGTTTGAAGCAGTGTAGCTTAAAATGTTATATCTTGTTTTTCACAATTCCTACTTAACAATTTCGTCATCTGTATTTTATATCACTGCCTTAGCATCTCTGAGAGTGGTGAGCCATCTGGCCCCTCTTTTTGTCTGTCCTGCCCATTTTCATCATGTTTGATGATCTTCCCCACTTTACAGCCTAAAATTTAAAAACTTATACAAAACAATTAAAGGTCTGTGGCATGCATCCCATAAAATCCTTCTTGGCAAACTGATCTGCCTGTTATATCACAAGTGAACAGAATAAATCTAATATTTGCATTGCAGGTTACGCTTGCAAATGACCAACTCCACAGACATCCCCATACATATACAGCATCTATTTTGTCATGCTCTGGTACCAAGAAAATCGTACACGGTAGACATGTGGCACTGTTGGAAACATCACTTCTCAATTCCACATGTAACAAATGAAACATGGCATAAGTCAGGAGTTGTCGTACAGTGTCAGGTATTACATTGAGCTTAAGTCAAAGAACCATCTGTTGTCACCAGATACTTTGGTGCTTTAAGTCACTGCAAGAAATACTAAAAATTTGTAACATAATTTGTTTAATGGAAATCGCACAGTAATTTGTTTTGGAGATATTTCAATGTGAATTTTTGGCAATTTAATTGATAGTTTGAGAAGTGGCTTTTCATTTCATTCCTAAGCAAAGAAATTATGGTTGTAACACCTTGTGTTAGCCTATTTGTTACAATAACTACTATACATCATGAGCAATGTACATACACTAGTTTCATTTTGACAGTGTTTATGCCATGGCCGAGCCTAAGCCTTGAAACTTTAGGGTCAGGAGTTCAATCGTATGATATGTAGGATGGTTGGATAAAAGGACAGAATCATGAAAATTATTTTACTGCCTTAACAGAAACACCATTTCAATGATTTTTACTCTAACAAAAAACACTATGCTTGTATAAACACTTCTTGCCACCCACAGATGTATCTTTTCAAACCTGTAAGTATATGAAGTAGTTCTTTAAATGCAGCATTCTTAAACTTTTACAGGGTCCTGTTACACGTATAATACTGTATACCAGCTATTGAATTCTGTCAAGTTTGGATTTAAGTGACAGAATTTCATTTGTCTTTGAAGAACCAATAATAAATTTGTGTAAAAATTGATTCAAGATGCATCTATTTTTCAATTAAATGAAAGAACAAATGCGAGTTGTCAGATGAGGCCTTAAGATTACGTACTTCTATAGGTTAGTAGTAATGTAGATACATGGCCATAAAATTGAAAAAAACGACAGAACAACAAATACTGGAGAACATTTCTCTTTCAAATTTCATTCATTTATTTTAGTTTCTGCAGTGGCTACTTACCTCATCTGGTAACAGCATCCAAATTGATAGCATGAAGTCCTTTTGAATGTTAATAAAAAGGTATAGAATTTCCTAATCCTGAAGTAGGATGAAGTCTAAATCCATGAACTTGTACATGCAAATGTTCACCTTCAACCAAACTCAACTCAACCCCTTTTTTGTTGTATGTACACTTGTTGTACATTTGTGGTCTGTATATTTGATAATGTATAGTGTAATATATTTGATAATGTTGCAGATATGTAAAAGCTTAGTCTTCATTACCAATGTCTCTTCAAACCTAGTGATTTGCTCTAAAAAATCTAATGGACAATGGACTTAAACTGCTTGCAACCCTTGTAATAAGTGAGAAAATTTGCTTTTGCTTATGTTCAAATATATTTTACTACTCTGTATGACAAAACAAGAAAACTTAATAACATTTGTATATAAAAGTATTTCTTAAAGTAGACAAGTATCTCGATGTGAAATAATTATAGTGTGTAATTTAAACCATAGATTAATACTGTTTCCTTAACATAAACAAAATTACTGTGTTGGTAAAACAGGTGTACTTTGGTAAACCTTGTATATTGTTCCTCTCATCTTTTGAACCTGTTATTGAGTTTACTCAGCCAACATAAATACATCATTATAAACCATTGTATAAGGTTATATGTTATATAGCCAGTGTGCACGTTGTATAAAGTATCCATTAACTTGTTAAGGTATATGTAACTTTTGTCTGTATAATCTGTTCTAGGTGACTTGTGTTCGTATATACATGATCTTACACAAATAGTAAATGTTAATAAGAAGTGCATGAAAGTTAAAGAGTGAGAATTTGTCAGTAATTTTGAAAGAATTAATACTGTATTTACTCATAATGTAATCATATTTCAGATTATCAAGACATTTATTCCATGCTTCACAACAGTGACAGTGAACAACAGGTTTGTATTACCTTTAAATCTGTAAATTTGTCATAACTGGTTATCTCAGGTTGTTTTTTTAGAGTTACAGGGGTGTGCCACGGAATCTGCTGTTCTTCTGAAAGTCTTAAAAGGGGTGATATAATTCTATTCACATACAACCTTGGTCTCTTCAGTGATATTTTTATAGATAGGGACTTAGAGACAAAGATATTTATTAAAGTGGTAGATGTTGATTCTACTTGATATCTATATACACACATATTGGGAGCTGTGTTATAAGGGTATCAATTGCTTTTTTCTTCAGACTTATCTGCAGTTGGTAATCTCATTTAATAACTAAAATTAAAATATTTTTGCAAAACACTTCATTATCTGGTATCAGAGAGAAAGAACTATCATCTCAGTCTCAGTATCATAATCTCAGAAAACTATGATATATCTGTATTTTTTTAGGATTCTGTTCCAGAGCTGATGGAGTTAGTGTATAGTTACTGATAGGGTAACTAAGATGTAACACACTTATTTATTTTTCTAACAGATGTTGCTTCGAAAATGCTAGTATTTGTACAATTAGTGATTTTCAGGATAACTAAATAAACTGCCAAGAGCTGGTTTTCATAGTAATATGAAATGTTATGTCATTCAAGAATGTACATTTGGAAATTCTACTTATATAAAACAAAACTTTTTAACTCCTTGACACATTACAAAACAGTTAATCATGTAATAAGTACAGGTCAATCTCTTCTGCACATTTCATGGCTTTTTAGTTTCATGAATTACTCTTAAAACTTTATTAAATAACTTTTTGCTTGATGTTATGTCAATAAAATTAGCATAGAAAATTTAGTTGGTAATTCATATTTTTATAGTATCTTACTTTTAATCAAAAGAAAGTTTTTCGGAATTTCTTAATCATCACAATGACATGCCATTACTTTTGCTTTTTATCTCTTAATGTAGACACAATCTATAAACATTTTTAAAGTAGGTCCATTGTACAGTTCCAACATACTTATTTTTCCACTTACTGAAATATCAGTCAATTTTCCAACCCACAAAATAAACTTAACTTTCAAGCCACTTTTTCAGTCTGTCATCTTAGTTGATGTACTTGTTTTATAACTAAGAGAAAGAACTGATTTTCAATTTCAAGCTTTCAGTGATAATTTTAAAATTGGTGTCAATAGATGTATTGACTCTTTGGCATATTGATAAGCAAAATATTGATGCTCATAGCATTCAATTATTTTTGCTGTTTTTTAATTTGTATTTGTTATATCTTAGTTATCCCTTTTACAGTGCACTTGGTATAATACAGACAAGTTCATCTACACATTTGTACATGTTAAGTATTTGTGCTATAACTTTGGATACAGCACATGTGTATCTTCACAAACTTTGGTAGACTTTTAGTAAAGGTTACAAGTATTTTGTGTACAGAATGGCAGGTTTCTTAATGAAATATTTTTACTAAAATTTTGTTTGTAAATATAGACTCTATTTCATTACTAGTGTGAGTGCAAAGTGTCTACCTAACATTACATGACGTGCATTGATGGAAGTACACGTGCAATCAGGTCACATATCCAATAATATAAAACTGACATTTAGTCTTCTCTGTCTTGGCTGTGTTTTAGTGGTCTAGTATTTTGTAATATACAGTCACATTTCAATTATTATATATTATTATTATTATTTAGAAATAAATTATTAAACTTGTTTTTCTTAAAATATATAACAATAAATCAAGTAAAGTAAACAATTCTCTTCTTGCCATGACCTTTGTATTTAGTTGTTGCTGGATACAAGTTACTAAGCCTTTTAAAATTTCACAGTTGGAGGATATCAAACAAAATTTTGTTTAGGTTTTATATATACAGTTGAAAAACCAAAAATTTATAAATAACTACACTGATACCATAAAATTATACTATAATTTATTAAGCTAAGTAACTAAGATTTGTTTAGATTTTAAAAAATATCAAATTTCAAGCACATTACAGACACAACCTTCCTCATTGAAATTTTAGATTGATGGAACATGGTAACTTTTTCAAAGATAAAATGGCTGAGAAAAATCACTGAGGATATTCTAAGCTGTTGATTGTTTATTCACATCATATAGTATTGTATCAGTATATAAGGGATCATTTAAAAAATGTAAAAAGTTAAATGGGGCCACTGTTTCATTCAGTAGTGAACTACATCTCAGCAAAGTAAAAAGATATAAGGTTCTTATTTTATATTTTAGCTTGTCAATATTAGTAATTTGAGTTAATAATTTGTACAAAATTACAGACTTAGTATTTTGACATTACAAACATCTAATTTTAAATATGACTCATTGAAATCTATATTTAAATGTACTCTTTTAATATTTATTTTTAAATTAAGAAATTTACTCATATATAATATTAAGGGGTGAATTATAATCTACAATTTGATTCCAAACTTATTGACATAAATTCATAAAATACCAGTTCAATAACATTTTGAATGCATACTGTAAAATAAATGTTTTGGGACTTTCTGTTTCAGTGAATTACATTTTAAAATGCATTTTTTAAAGGTGAGTGATTTTATTCATGAAAGAAGTTAGAGAAAAATTTTAATAAGGCCAAGTTTTCTTGGTAACAAGTGTAGAACTTCAAGTATGCAGAAGGTAGGCTCATGGGCACTCTGCTGATGACTTACCATTGTGACGTGTTCTTTTTAGACATACAAGCTAAAAATAGAAAGAAAAAACGTTGTTTCATTTGGTTATAAATGTGTACATCAAATAAGAACATGTTTTTTTTGGAAGATGTGTGGAACACCATTCTACAGGAGTTTATAACAGAATGATTTGAAGTTATCCATAAATGAATTTTAGTGGTTTTGAAAGAAAAGGGTGGACGTATTTACTGTTAGTTTGCATAAAGTTATTTGTGTATACATTTATTATCTGAATAAAATTTTCATAAAGGTTGTGTTTGCATTAAACACAAAGTTTTTAGTTTTCTTGTGCGTTAGAGTAGAAAAATGCTAAATGTCCAAGAAATTTACTCAATAGTATATACAAACACACTATATACATATTTGTGTGTAACATAATATTTTTACTATATAGTTTTCAATCATAATAAACTTTAATAGCCATTTTTTTTTCCCCTTTGACAAAACTTGGTTTCTTGGTTCATTGATACAAACCACAAATGTGATTGCTTAATTTAAACTATAACTGACGTATGACTTGACAATGTTATTGTGTTTTTGAATGTTTTTTATATTAGCGCCTTTTGTAACACTGCATAACACAAATTGTGTTCCTGGATAATATGTGTTCTTTCTTAATTGCTTATGTTGTAAAAGTACAGAAAATGGCCATTATTCCCTTCAAACTTTGCTTTTGTGACCTGGATAATGAAATTTAGAAATTAACCTATTTTCTATGTAAAAACAGGTAAATTTGCACATTTTTCATTCACGTAAGGTCTGAATAAAACAACATATGAATTAATATTTACATACTTTTATAATAAAGTTATACAAAAATGTTTAGACGTGAGTAGTTTTTCGAGATTTGTCACTATAATTTAGATCACTCTCATGTATCACCCCCCAAATATAATCTTCCATCATGTTTTCATTATATGTTCCTTGGTAGCAGCACTCAAAGTCCAGTATATCTTGGTGGAAGCACTCGCCTTGCTCCTCTGATTATGCATCCATGTTCTCCTTGAATTTATTAAGATGAGCGTCAAGGATATGGATTTTCAGGGGCATTCTGCAATCCATTTTGCTGTAGTTCTTCACCAAAGCCTCAATCAGTTCTGCATAATTTTCAGCCTTGTGATTGCCCAAGAAGCCCCAAACCACTGCCACAAAGCTGCCCCAAGGTGTTTTTTTTTTTCTTCCTACTGAGCTTCTTAGGGAATTCTGTGCACTTTAAGATCTTTATTTTTGGTCCAGTGAAGACACCAACTTTGACCTTTGCCTCAGAAAACTTAGGGAAGAAATCTCGAAGCTACTTGAAGGCTGCAGACTCCTTATCAAGAGCTGTGACAAATTGTTTCATAAGACCCAATTTTATGTGCAATGGTGGGAACAACACCTTCTGGAGGTTCACTTGCAGCTCACACTTGACATTGTGCCTCCGCAGAGAGAATTCAGTTCATTGTGGCCAGTGCTTCCTGTTATAGTAAAGCCTCCTTGGATAGGTTCATGTGTTCACTTAGGCAGCTAGAACTAAACTGAAGTGGTGAGTAGTGAGCCCTTGTATATATATTACTATGGAAAGTTCTAGAAAATTTTAAAAGGTTCTTGAAAATTCTTGTAAGTTCAAGAAAATTCTCTGTCAGCTACTCAGCACTGAGTCTACCTGGAATGTTCTGGGAAATGGATATATTTAAAAATTTCAATACCCAGGTCACAAATGCAAAGTTTAAAGAGAAAAGTAGGTATTTTCCATTTACTTTAGGCATAAGCAATTGGGAAATAACACTTTCTGCCTGTGAACAAGAAAAGGTAAAAATTTTGTTACATAGTGTAATAAAATTTGAAATACTTAACCCTACAAAATTCTTTGTCATTTAAAAATGATTTATTAATATTTTTATATTTATATGGTGGAGTACAGTAATATATATGTGAGAAAAGGTACAAAATATATATCCATACACACCCATGATAATTATGCATAAACTGCAGTAGAGTTTCAAAAGATATCAGTTATGGCACCTCAGTAGCTGCAGCCTTCTTAGATGTATTAAAACAAACTCCTCTGAAAAACTTAATGCATTAATTTTTGTTAAGTAGGTTATAGTGCAAAAGAATGTGTACTTATCTTTAATCCAAGAGCTCTCCAATGATATGAATGCCTAAATTTTTTGACAAAGATATCCCAGACTTAACCACTGTTGTGTCACGTTATAAGTCTTAAATTCTTGACCAGACTGGTTTCATTCTTGAAGTAATACCAGAGCTTGAAATTTCTCTAAGTTTGGCTTATAATGCATAACTAAGTAGTTTCAATTATAAGAATTGACCATGAAACCACAACTCTGTTATGTCTTGCTGTTTTTGTGTGTTTCATTTATAAAATATTTATCTGAAAACTATCTCTTAATACAGCTGCAGGAAGAGCATGAGAAAGGTCACTCTTTATTATCAGCTTATGTTGATTAGTTTTGGTTGTTAAGAGTAAAAAAAAAACATAATTGGTTTTTTTTTTTGGCACAGCAAAAGATAAAAGCTTTATTAGTAGTTACAGCTGTTTAGTTTTTGTAATGCAGTTACCATCATCAGGAAAGGAAGGTAATCTTGAATGAATACTCACAAGAGTAATATACTCCTATATTTACCTTCCTCCCCATGTTTCCTGATTTTATTTTTAAAAACAAACTTGCACATTTAACAGTTCTAGCTAAAAGTAGGGTAAGTCAGCACTGTGAACACTAACCATGATGTGTTAACTGTGTTACCAAACCTTTTTAGTTGTATCTAACAATAAATATTGTTTCTTCTTTGTACCAAAAAAAAAATGTCAATATTTATGTTTTATACTCTTATTATAGTAACACAGTTTGTATGAAAAGAAAGTATAGCTTTGATTAGCCTGATACAATTATTTTGACTTCATGGGATGCGTATATCAAGTTTCCGTATTTTTGTATTATAATTCATGTGTTACTTTAAACATTAAAAGTTAATCTCTAGTAATTTTTCAAGAGAAGTGTTTGAATTTATTGTGTATTTCATAATTGTCATATTTTTGTTACATACTTAAAGCCATTTAATGTTCAGTAAAATATAAGGTCTCCAATTGTACTTTAATAAAATATGATGGTAAAAATAAGCTACCATTGTTGTCTTTCAGTTTGCTTCTTCCTTCTCTGAGGTAAGTCATGTACTGCTATCTTCTACCTCACATCAAAAAAGAAAGGTTCTTCACATGTGAATATTTTATAATCTCTAGAAATATTTCATAATTAAAAATGAATAAAACAATAACTTTTTGTACTTAATGAGTATTTGTGTTGTGTTATTATATATGATCATATTTTCATGTCAAATTTTGTGAAATATATATTCTTATTTATGCATGGCTTTAAATTAGGATTTTTTTAAATAACTCTAGTTGGTATTTCATACTGTTCATACACATTTATATTGAAATCATGTGGTGTTATGCCCTGTTTCTTTTCATTTTTTTTTTAACATTATCCATTTGTTAAAATTATACTGTGCATAGATCTGCCTCATCAACTGTTTAGTTCTGGGTGTGTAAATTTTGGATAATATAACTCAGTACACCACAAATATCTTGGTGACGATGCTCAGTAGGAATTATAAGTAAGATTAAGAGATGGCTTGGGAAAAATTACAAGTTATACAATGCCATTAATTAAGTTTGTTCACAAAAATAAAAAATGTTAATCCATTTTATCATTATATATATATACATTTTTGTTTTTCTATTTTAGATGTCTGTGAACTCAACATGGGGTTCTGAACTTAGTAGACAAAACAGCACAACTTCTCCAGATGTTATTTCACTTGATTGAATGCAGTACAGCTATTATGTAAGTTTAAACATAAAACATTTTCGACATTACTCAAAGGAAAAGTGAAATCACTCTGAGCCAAACTTCACAACTGCAATTTCAGTAACTGATTGTGAAGCCTAAACATTTGATTCAACCCTTTCATGAAGTTATAACAATTACATGGGTTAATTATGAAAGATTTCCAACATTGTTTTGCTACAGAACTGGAACCATTCTATGGCTAGATGTGTTGGGAAAGCATCAGACCCTAAAAGTATTATTGCAGTATAAGTTCAGTATGAAATTGGAGAAAACTAGTTTTTGGAAATTAAATATTTTCTGTTGTGAATACCTTACAAATGGTTGCTTTCTTGGACCACTTATGATTTTTATAACTGAGCAAATTTTTTGTTTTGTGTATGTGATCTGAAAACGGTTTTACAAAGAATAAGTTGTTTTGTTTTTTATAATTGTCCTCATTATAGTCAAAAATAAAATAAGAATACATTGACTCAGGACCTCTTGGTTGAAAGTATCCTTTTTGTTTACATTTCTTTATTTATATCTTACAAATATCAATATTGTTTTCAGATATTCAGTCTACAGTATGATTGGACTGTATATAACTAGTTTACTTACAGTGGATTGAAAAGTAGCAGTAAATGTTTAGTATTTCTATATGAATTACAGGTGTCATATTGAAAACAACACAGTCATATCAAATACAAATTGTAACAGGTTGCAACAAATCACTTAAAGGTTACCAATAGCAGAGTTTGGTTTACTTTAAAATATCTTTCTGCTTAATAAACCCTGTGTACAGTGAATATGTTTTAAAACCTAATGAAAATAAAATTACCTAGAAAATAAGAACTACACAACTGTGAAAATACAAATCAAAAGTAAATATCTGGGATAAAAATTAAAAAAAAATACATAAATATTTACCTGTCAGAAAGTTTGCATACTGTACTATTTTATCTGTCAGATGCTGTAAAATATGAACTAAAGTTTAAGAATTTATGTTAGCTTGGCAGATTCTTTTCAATTTCATAAAAACTAAAAACAGTATCTTCCAGTGTCTGTTTTCCAGTACAGATATAGTTCTTTGTTTGTTTGCTATTCAGACAAATGGCTTGTTTTAAATATCAATTGTGACGAATTTTAAGTTTTACTTTCTCTATTTTCTGTGTTGCTGGAAAAAACAAACAAACTGAGTAAATGTTTACAAACTTGATAGCAGTCTCAGTGACCATGACCAGCATGCTTATGATGTAAATTTGTCAGAATGAAATTATATGTACATAAAAATATTCCATCCATCATAGCTATCCAAGGGTCAATACGAATGCGTACATGTCTTGTTAATTACTACATACTTCAAACAGATTGTGAAATAATTTTATGTTGTGGTTCATTTAGTTTTAATATTTATTTTGTACATACTATATGCTAAAGCGTGTTTGTGTGTTACACAGTGAAAATGTGTGTTTGAAATAGGAGCTATGTGTAATTTAACTTGTGCACTTCTTTTAGTTAACTTGGATATGTCTACTTTCTCTCCGTTAAGTAGCAGAAGTTAAAGATATTGCAGCACTTCAAATTGTTCTTGGTTGACTTGTGAATAATTTATCCTTAAATATATTTAAAATCTTATTTTAATGGACTTCAATCTGCTTTGAAAATATCTTTCATAGAAATAAATTATTGTAGTTAAGATTCAAGGACTACAAAACATCTGGCTGTGAAGTTTTGTTTTATGATAGACATAAAAAAGGAAATACATTGGAACCCCTCTAAAGCAGCCACCTTCAGGACTGAGACAAACTGGCCTGTTTAGAGGGTTTCCACTGTAGCTTGCAATAATAAACTTATACAGGTCTTTATTTATAGCACCAAAGGTGAAAGTTTAAGATTTAAATTTTGAACAACTGTTTGCAAAAATAATAATGCAATTGTTTGTTATTGATGTAAGCCTACATTGGAATGAACTGTGCAAATATCACACTGCATTAACAGAAAATGCTTAGATCTCATTAGGCCTTTCTTTCCATTCACCAGTACAGTGTTGATGCAGCTTTTTGGAATTCTGCATTTATAATAAATTCCAAGTTTAAAATAAATGTTTGTGTTTCCTAGAGTTGTTAAATACAACTCAGTTTTTGAAAAACAAGTTTTGAAAGAGTACAAAGAATTTGCAGAAGTGATCTTGTCATGATGTTAATGATGCACATTTGAAACATCTAGTGCCTGGTTACTGTATCTCCCTGATATATGGATTAATTCCAGTTGTGAGGATTTTGATGCAATTTAACTAACAGCAGTTCCTTACATTTGCTGCAGACTAAAAGCTGTGTATTATTTGTTTAATTTAGAACTTTCCTCCAAAACAAAGATATTTTTTTATTTATATAAAAAGCATAAAAAATTAGATATATTATTTGCTAGATGTTTTGTTACTACTTTAGCATAACAAACATTGTTAGCAATAATATAAATTGGCATATCTTGCTCTTGTTTCTGCTAGTGTTATAAAATTTCTACATGTTTTTATGTACTTGAATGGAGCTGGGTGGTTAGTCAAATACTTATTAATATTTACTACATTGATTAAAGTCAGGGAGAATAAGTTATTAATTAAAAATTAGTGTTTTTGATTCTTTCAACTATTCTTGGAATCCAAATATTACTTATTCAGAGTTGTTCAACTTAATCGATTAGCCTAAAGTCTCACAACAATAATCAAGTAATTGAAATTGGTGTTTCTGATTTTAACACCAATTCTATTCTGATTTGAATAGTTATTCAAGTCTTGTGAGAATAACTGGTTTGTTGAATACCATCAATTAATGACCATGATAATTAAATGATTAGTGAATTTTACTAATTGCCAAACTCTAATCATGAATGATATAAAACTTTTGTTACTCTAACTTAACTATCCATAAAAAAATTGAAATTTTTTGTTTATTCCTTAAAAAAAGCTTCAGTAAAAATATTAAATGTAAAAGATAGATACATATTTTAAGCCACAAGACCAGAGGTAATCTGATGTTGTTCTGGGTATACTTTTGGTTAATAACAGCATTGAAGTCTTGTTCTGTTTCTTTGAATTGGTCTCAAACACCATAATGAACTAACTAGTAACATAGCAGATGGTAACACAATTTGAATATCAACCTGAACTAACCACAGAAAGTTACTAAACAACAAACTGTAACAAACTTTCATATTTAATTAATGTACATATCTTCCACCACTGGACTTTAATTTCTGGTTGGTTGTTTTTGTGAAAATTGATAAGAGATCAAGTATACTTAGTTTTACTTTTAGTTGTAGCTTTTTTTTATTATTAAACAAAGGTCATTTGGGCTGAAGGAAACTTGTAATTTCAAGTAATTCATTTAGTGCCATTTGTATAACATACTTGGAAGTACACACTTCCCTGTATTAAACAGTTTCAAAGAAACTAAAATTATAAACTCATGATAATACATGTACCTGTATACAACTTTGTTTCTGCTAATGTGGAGTGGTATGGTTAGTATGTGAATTGAGAACTGAGATTGTATCTCAGAAAACGTATAAAAAAAAAAAAGAAACTTAAATCTGCCATTTATATAACTGTTTTGGATATTTTACTCAATTGGAAATCAATAATTTGGTCTTGCATGTTTCTCTGGCTTGTTACCTTTCCTTTATCTTGTAAAATAGTCAAGTTGTTTGCAAAAGCTAAGATATTTGTTGGTTCTATACTTAAATATTTTATTAATTTAATATTATATAAATGAAAATTATGTATAATGGCTAATTATGTATTTTTTAAGAAAAATGCATAAGTGTGTAAAGGAAAATCAATTTGACTAGCAATAAGATATTAAAAAAATAGTTCATAATTTGTATGACAAACAACTTGTGCTAATTATTAGCAGAGTTTCATTTCTGAAACAAGCTAGGTAAGAAAGTTCAACAGATCTTTGGATTATATTAATAACTTGGGTGGGATATGTTGTTTTTATGTCATTTATATAGAACTCACTGTTGATTTAAACTCATCATTGTGAAATGGGAATAACATATATAGTTGTATTTTACATTTATTTTTAATTATTAAATAAACTTGTGTTCCATACCTCTATTGTCTATATCACTGGTTATTCCATTAAAAAAAACTGAAGCACTGATTTATCTTTTTGTTTAATTTATCATGTTCCTTCAAAATCTTCAAATGTTTCAAGCCTGAAAAGTAGTGTTCATTTCAATTATAATCAAAGCTTCCATGGCATTAAACTGTCCTCTTTAAATAGCATGCACATGCTTTTATATATATACTGACAAAAAAAAATAAAATTCTCTGTGTGCACTCAGTGAGTTACATATTAAATTTTTAATTTATGGTTTAGCTGCTATAAATTTGAACTTTCAATAAGAACTGACAAACAGCTGCATATATATGTGAAACTTCGGCACTCTTAATGTATGTAAGGCATGGACCATGCATCTACATGGAGTAATAGTATATTATCAAAAGTACATTTGTCAAAAAATGAATTGATGTCTCTCACGTTGCATGACACACCATCATAATGTGCAATAAGTCTTCTACCAAGACTTCAGTAACAGACTTTGCTCAAGTATTAGCCAATGGGTAAACTTCAACTTAATTAGTGAAACAATTGATAATGAACAGCATATACCAATTACCTCACTCAATTTCTGAAGGAGAACCAGTATTTTCATTACTAATCTTTAAAAGAAATCCAACAAATCTCTATTGAAGTTAACCCTAATTAGGCTGGTCTTTTTTTCTTTGCAGCACATACCTGACAGTGTTAACTCCACCACTTAATGTTATGACTTAATTGCAGCCAGTACACCAGTAATGAAATATAAGCACAAGTATGTTTAACTCTGTGATGGCCTCTTTATATTAAGGAAGTTTTAAACAATTTAACACTTCAGACCTCTGGGATGACAAGCTGCAACATAGGTAATGAACCACATTTCAATGATTGAAAAATGTGCAACACACTTTCATGTATTTGTAGCTGCTCACAGAAGTGTTGCATGTCAAGCCATCCAAGTAAGACCACTATTCTGACCATTGGATACTGATTTCTTTCTGGCTGTGTCATGAAAATGTCACTTACAAAATGCAGGCAGTCGTCTACAACATTGATCCTGGCATTGGTATCCTCAAGATTGATATACCATGAAAAGTATTAGTTGATTTTGCCACTCCAGTTAATGAATGTATGTAATGATGGTGATAACTACCATATATACAAGAGGTGTTATGTCCTTTTTGATGGGTGGAGTCTAGTTTATTAGTTTTATATATCATGGCTACAGAAAGCAACTAGTATTATCTCAGGCAGTTATCTGTTCCAGAGAGATAGTCATATTAGTGCTTTGTAATTAATGGTGAATATTTATCCAGTTTTACCTTGAAATGATAATTAGTATGATAATTGAGGCTAGTGGAAATGTTAGGGTTGTGTCCATTATATTCACCATATTTGAAAACAAATCCACAACTACCAATGTACATGAGATTGTTGGTCGAAAATTGTGCAAGCAACTTAGACCCAGTGTAACAAAAGAAACTGGTGGCATGTTGGTTGAACAAACTGTTATTGTTGGACCAGATCACCAATTGGATCAAGCAACAGTGACTCATTGCAGTGTAGATATGGGCAAAGTGCATCTAGTCAAGCAACTGCTACACTGATTTCTATGGAGTACAGTAGCCAGTGCCAAAATTCAGTGAATATTGAATAATAGTCATACAATTTTTGGAGAGTGTTAAGTCATTTCTAGTAGGGTACCAAGTCCTCATGATGTTTTGTAAACAAAGGGTTTGACAATAAATTACAACATGACTCCAAGGAACATTGCATCCATCATCCCAATGTGAAGACAGCAATTTGTCAGTAAAGTTCAAATAGAATCTGTCAAAATATGCTCGGCCTGGCCAGGTGGTTAAGGCACTCGACTCGTAACCTGAGTGTCTCGGGTTCACCAAACGTGTTTGCCCCTTTAGCCATGAAAGCTGTATATTGTGACGGTCAATCCTACTATTTGTTGGTAAAAGAGTTGGCAGAAAGTGGTGATGACTAGCTGTCTTCCCTCTGGTCTTAAACTGTTAAATTAGAGGTGGCTAGAACAGAGAGCTCTTGTGTAGTTTTGCATGAACATTCAAAACAAACAAACATAGCTGTATTTACAGTGTACAGAATATTTACAGTGCACTTTTCAGAGTTGGATTTTGCATATTATGTATGATTTGTACTTTCACTGTTTGTTTATTTATTTACGGTTTGAGGTGTTGTTGAATATTTTATCAGTCAATCCAAAGGAAAAAAGATCTCACAGTGCAAGTGAAGTTTGGCTGAGTGTAACCTGTAGACTCATAGATGAAAATGTTAATGGCTGGAGAAAATTCATATTTGTGTGTGTGTGTGTGTGTGTGTGTATATATGATTATCCCAAATTCAGTTATTGCTCTCAATATAAGCAGATATCATTATATCAACATTTCTCTTTAACTCTTTCAGTAATGTTAGACCTAAAGATGATATGGAGTTGTAAATATATGTTTAGTTCCAACAGCTTTAGAAGTTTTATCCTTTACATGAGACACAATGTGGGTCATTGTCAGATACAAAAGTCTTTGGAATACCATAGCTACACAACTATTCATTAACTGGATTTTGTATACTGTTTGTTTGAGAGGATATAATTGAAAGCATTTATTGACGTAACCTGTCAAAACCAACAAATAACTATTTCCTGTACTAGCCTTAGGATAAGGTCTCATAACCTCTACAAGTATTATCTTACCAGGTTCCAGTGGTTTAGCGTTTTCCTTAAATCCAGGTAGCCATTTCTGATCGAATTTAGTGGTTTGACAAACACAGCATGACAACACAATTTTTAATGTCCTTCCTCATACGAGAGCACTAACCACATCTGGATAATTTGTGTATTGTTTCTTGGACACCTAGATTTTTGCAACCACTTATGTGGACTTTTCAATTTGCAAATTGGTAATTGGTAATTCTTCGCAAAAGAATCGCGCTCTGAACTTTGGTGCTGTGGGTGCGTTATAAGAGTAACTTTTGAATATTTCTAATTGATTAAAGTAGCTCTAGAATTAATTAATTAGGTTCTGTTAACTGGAAATCTTTTCTTGCTACAGTCTACCGTTTCTAAAGCTTTTTGGAAATGTCCAAAACAAACAAACAAGATAAGATTGTTCTTCACAGAAGTGGAAACAAACATGCAAGTGATTTGAGTCATCATATATATGTTCTTAGATATATAAGAACAACTTGCAGTATGAAAATAAGTACTGATTTTATAGACTTTTGAAATTAAAGACTATTACAATTATCCGATTTAATAATGCCTGCTCCTGAATGGTTGTTTGGATCTTAAGTTTCACTATTCAATTTCCTCTTTGCTTATAATACATGACCAGGTGGTTAAGGCACTTGACTCGTACTCCGAGGGTCGCGGGTTCAATCCCGTAACACCAAATATGGTCGCCTTTCAGCCAAGGGCCGTTATCTTTTCACTATCAATCTCACTATTCCTTGGTAAGAGTAGCCAAAGAGTTGGTGGTGGGTGATGATGGCTAGCTGCCTTCTCTCTAGTCTTAGGGGATGATTTTTGCAACCACTTATGTGGACTGTTCAATTTGCAAATTGGTAATCTCTGATTACGTGAACCTGAAAGCTGTAAACATGCAGTCACAGAGTAATCTTGTTGCCACGATACTTGCATGTATACTTAGGCCTACTGGCTGATACTTATGAACTATCGCTTAGATCGAAAAGCATAGAAGCACACCTATGTTAAAGATGTACATTTCGGCTACTGAAAAAGCCTACATCTAGGCCTAATTATGTGATTCGATTGGTAAGAACACGAGAATCACAAGAACAAACACACAATTTGTAGGCCTGTGATGCAATAAAACAATTCAACAGACCAAACTGTAGGAGAGGATGATTGTATGCACCATACCCCCACCTAAAATGGAGGGGTGTATCCCACCCATCCCCTTCAGGATCTATGCCCCTGTGCATAAGATTAGCTGTATGTAACTTTTATAGAAAACCAACTCAAGGTTTTTCAAGTATTGTTCAAATGTGGGTGAAAACTACGATGATATAAATATAAGCTTTGGAACATTCCTGGAAGATGGCAGGTTTAAGGCCAAAAAGCATCATTTTAAATTGATAAAGTCTGTTTTCAGTTGTAATTTTATGTTGATCCCTCATTTTAACAGCTATTTGCCAGTATCAGTTTGATGAGTCTAGCGTACAGATACAGGTTGTTCATGACAAGCCATTTAAAGCATCACTTTACATGAGGCACTGGATAATGGTAAGATTCTGAAACTTGATTTAACTTTCTGTTGACAAAATATAATCTAAAATCATTAGTTTTCCACTTGACAGTAGCTATTGGAGAAGCCTATGAAGAAATGGAGGGTTAAGTTAACCAGTCATGAAGCATTTTATCCACATTATTATGTATCACTTGGAATTTAGTGAAAGAATTACAATGCTATATTTACATATTCCAATACGAGTTGTTTTAATTGTTCCTGGTTCTGTAAATGTGAACATTGTACATCTTCAGTCAGTATCTTTTCAATCTCAGAATCATGCCTAACAAATGACATTTAATTGAGGAACATTAGTGAAGAAGTTGAGAGTTGCTGAAGGAGGTATGATCCAATAATACAAAATTCAATCGAATCTTTGATGCAAACAAAACATTGATCTTCAATTCTGTTTATTATTAATAGTTTTTATTCAAAATATTCTAACAGTTGAAAGTTCGTCTTTCTGTTTGCAAGACACCTGTTTCCTTTACTTCAAGTTTATGTTGGTTTTGGATCATTTTCCTTGATTTGTTGTGATACATCTTCATTTAGTACTGAATAATCCAACCCAGTATCTACACAACCCACTACTTTCACACCATCAATTTTAGCATTAGATGGGGCAGATCTGTTTTAGTTGTTTTCAAATAGTTAATGGAAATTTTTACTTTCATGGGGCTTTTAACATCCTTCTTTAATCCCTGTTTTTTGTTTTCCCAACCACTGTCCTAGTTTCTTTTTTCCCTGTTTTCATATTTTATTTTTTTGGTACAATGGATAGATAATTGCCCTATTTGACCTCAAGTATAGAATTACACAGTTGTAACAGGGGTTCACTTTGGACCACTTCATTATTAAAATGTTTTTGTTTACTGTTTTGACGATGCTCATGTTATTTCATAAATTTAAACACATCAGCGACAGACATTACAAAGTGACATTCCAAGTGTTCTTGTAAGGAAACATACAATTTTAACATTATACATCTTAATTTCTCTTTCTGTAGCTTCAAGGTTCTCAAATCTATAAGTTTCAGAAGTTTCACTAAGACAGAGAGAGAGAGTAACGACATAGTGAATGAATGACACAGTTAGTGACTTTTTGCTGTTTATCACTCACTAACAAATTAAGAAGCAAAACAAGCCAAAGTTGCAATTCCACCTTTATAAAAAAGGTTTCTGTTTGGGCACAAATATAATGCTCTAAAAGAAATAGGCTGCTTCATTCAGGGTTCAAGAACAAAAGGTCCAGCATGGTGAATATGAACATATAAGAAGTTTTGTTAAGGCACCGACTCATAATCAGAGGGGTGCAGGTTTGAATCCCCATCACATCAAACGTGCTTGCCCTTTCATCTGTGGGTGTTATAATGTGATGGTAAATCCCTATATTCATTGGTAAAAGAGTGGCCTACGAGTTAGCAGTGGTTGGTGATGATTAGCTGCCTTCCCTCTAATCAGGCCAGTTTGTCTAAGTCCCGAAGGTAGCTGCTTTAGACAGGTTCCACTGTATATAATTAGGGATTATGTAAACAAAAAAAGGGACTGTGATTGAATGATCATGTTCAAGGGGTGACCAAATCTGAGGGGTGGCCACTTAAAGGGGTTCCACTGTAACTATTAAATGTACACTAAAAGCAGACAGATAGTGGGTGTGCATTATGGACAAAGGCAAGTGTGAGTTCCTGTCAAAGGTAACCACTGTTGCTCTCAATACGTTCCATGGCCCATTGATGGAATCATCATTCAACATCATGGGTGATGTAATGGACAGCATCACACCAAATATAAAGGTGGATACCTACAGCTCAATCTAGAATTTGAAATATTGGCTCTAGTGTAATATAAAACTGCCATACCAGTGTTCTCAAGATTACATTCTGTTCATGAACCAGTTGACAAATATGCAGAAATTATCTGTATACAAGAAAAAGTTGGCAAATTACAGATTCTGGAGAGAAAATGTCAATGCCTATAGTGAAAGGACAGAAATAATCTGACAAAAAGGGACTGTCTATATTTTGGTGACCATACTTATTACTATGTTATAACTGTGATGTTTTACGTGCATTTTTCACATAATTTGTGCTTAATATTTTCTATCTATGATCTACTGAAGATGTAAGCCACCTCCAAAAGTTTTTCTTTTGTCTGTTTTCCTTCACATAGATCAAATCATTTGCAGTCTCACACAAATGGGAACAATAAATAATATATGTGAATATATATATTCAGAATAATTCATTAAATTGTTGAAGTTATGCCACAGAGCTAAAAACGGATAGTGGTGAACCAATTCATAGACGTGTATGAAGAGTGAAATTTTGTGGAAAAAAGGCATTCGTTGGAGTGACATTGTTTATGAAGTATTTGTAGGTTATAACTAGTTCATATTCAAATAATTTCAATAAAAAAATTATATTTCATATTAACCTGTAGTTTCTTTTAATTGTTTGAAACTAAGCACAAAGCTACATAATGGGTTATCTGTGCTCTGCCCCCCATGAGTATCAAAACCTAGTTTTTCGACATGCAGGTCCCAAGACTTACTGCTGTGTCACTGGGAGATTTAACCTATGACATAGTGAAATACAAACGACTAAAGAAAGTTACAAAAAACGTGGTTGTTAACTAGCAAAGCACAGTACTACCTAAAGAAGAGAGAAACTCAGCACACTGTGCAAGTTAGCTGGCTATACATTCCAGATCTTGACAATAATAACAGTCATGAGTTTCAGTGCCTAATAGATATAAAAGGCTCAGAGAAACGGCAAGTATTTATACTGACAGTCATGATTTATATGTATTAAAATTTGTGCAAAGCTTCACAAGGCCTCACTGCACTAGCCATCCCTCATTTATCAGTAGAAGACTGGGAGGTGATGACCAACTTTCTTCTCACTAATGTCAACTCTTGGACTGTTCTTTTTCCAGTACATAATGGAATTTACCAGCAAATTATAATGCTTCCATAGCTGACAGAGTGAGCATGTTTGGTATGATGGTGATTCAAACTTTCGCCCCTCAGACTGCAAGATGTGTGCCCAGATGACCTGGCCATCATTACAGGAAGAAACAACAAAAGAAAACCCTTTACAGTAGTTTGAAAAGAATAAACATTTGGAACAGTACATATGAAAAGACTGCAGTTATTTGGTTTGTCTCTAACTATTTTAGTTTAGTTGTTCATATTTAACTATCAAAGACAAGTTAACAAGTGGTCATAGTTTCACTAATGGCAACGTTTAATGATACATAATGTCCAAAAAAATAAAAGCGAGAAACTAATATTTTACTACTTCTTTGGTACAGTTAGAAGAATTTACAGTTGTGTAATACAAATTATAACTCGTATAACTTCTCATATTAATCTAGTTCATAACTTATTGTATCTATGTTAATGAATATAGTAGAAGGTCTAATAAATGAACATATCAACATTCAGAACAAAATGTTTAACAGTTTGGATTTAAAATTGTTCCAACATAACCTTGAAAATTTTGACATAGATGAATTTCTTAAAAAAAGGTTTTATTTATAAATTGTTTTATGCTATCTCTGCATGAATTTTTTATTCCACGCCCAAATTTCCTTGAGTTGGTGGCTTTTGTGTTACACTTGTGACTGCATAACCTGAATTTAAACAAATTAATTTGTTACTGACGTAAAGTAGAACCTAACAACTCTGCCCTCAGACTGTTCTATTTGTATCCGAACTTATATTGAAAATTATTAACAAACAATACTTTTAATGTTTTATACCACAATATTATTTAATGGGGAATTGTCAATGAAGAATGATAGTTACCAACATCTTATGACATACTGAGTCAGTTTTTATGTGAGAACAAATATCTTTGATCAAGATCAAGAGGCTTGAATTTTATTTCTGACCGGTGGAAAAAGTGCCAAAATTTGTAGGAGGAAATGTTTTTTTGCCACAAACATGCTCAGAATCATTTGAAAAAGCACATGGAAGTATATTTTTTCCTTAGCCTCATTAAGTTTCCTAAATTTTAATGTCTAAAGGATGCATGTAACTTAAGTAGGCATTTTAAAATGCAAAAGATACATCATTTACAAGAACATGATTTCCAAAAATTACTACCGTTTCTCAGCTTTCTAGGTAAGTTACAGATTAGCTACAAATCCTTTAGCCTTTTGTAAAAGCAACCCCTTTATCACGTGGTAAGACATTTATCATGTGAATACTCTTCACATCAAATTCAGTAAAGTGGTTGTAAACTCCATACACAGGAGAGCGTGCGTTTTCTTTATTAGTTTTGTATATAATAGTATCCATTAGATATTTAAAGTTTATTAGCAAACACTTCTAAAGTTAGAGGGGAAGGAAGAGAAGAAACTTTTCAACTTGGTTGGAAACTGCAACAGTTTATTTTAGAAAGTAGAAAATGTAGGCTTAGAAATATCTAACAACGTGGAAAAACGAAGTTTGGTATTTATTAAATGTGAAGAATTTGAAAATTGTTTAATTAAATTTTGCATCTAACACTAAAAGCTCACAGGATGTATACTTCATCAATTACAGAGAAAGAGTTAAATGTTACAAATAAATCTATTTTCTTTGTGTGTAATTGTTATTGGTAAAAATCACATTAATATATATACATTTAACTATGATTTCTCATGCATTTATTTTTGTATTGGCTTTCATTTTTGAAAATGTTGGTGTTTAAGAACATTTATTTAGTTCTTTTCTTGTATTTTTTGTGTTATTTTATATTTTCGTAATTTGCAACTATTATTGCAGATTGATTTTTATTTGTGCTTTATGCACTAGGATATTTGCCCATATGTTACCATAATGTGGTGTTTCAAGGGCCTGTTTTGATATTTTCTCTACGAGTGTTTATTTAGTATTTGTAATGTTGCTGCGATAGGTACCAGTATGTTGTATTCTTTACTTAATTATTGTTTAAAAAATATAAATTCTTTTGTGTGTATCAAATTTAATTATGTTTTTTAATTAAAGAATTTTCCAATGGATACTTGAAAATTTCATTATTATTAAAGGATTTTGTTCTTATGTTTAGTGCAGCACATCTTTACAGTCTTGTTAAGTCAGAAACAAATCCATGATAACACGTTGCATAATATAACTATCAAGCATCCATTTAGTCACAAGATTTTTTAAGGACCCAGGTTTTTGGTATACTGTAAGGGTGGTGAATGTGTGGCTCTGGATGGCAAGGAAACTTCCACTTTTATACAGTATGCACTTATCAAACATTTGGCTACTTCACTAATGTTGCTATCAAAAGGAAGCTGTGCTTGCTCCAGAGACCAAAAATGGTTCCTACAGATCATTTTGCTTTAACATGCAATTAATAATGTATAGTAGCAGACAAACATGACCTGGCCATTGGAGAAAGGGTATGTGCCTGAAGTTATTGGTGCTATTAACACAAAACTGTTTCTAGTTATGTACAGAATACTAAGATAAACAAGATTTCTAGAGAAACAGTCATGTTTAGTCTTGTGTAAGAACCAGAGCATAAATTCTTGTATCAAGCACAAGCAAGTCCACTTGAAGCATTGGTACTAGTCCCCAAGTCTTTAGTGATGATCCCAGGTACAGAATATCTAGTGTCCAGGGAAAGTATCTCATCAAAGAATTTTAACCCTTCAGTCTTTAGCAAGTCCTGTCAAAGAAAACCTTAGTCATTTTCTCAAAAGGTTCAGTCAATAGCAGTTTGGAATGGTTGATCCCAGTTACAATCACTTGAGATGCCTGAATTTAGTTTAGGTAGTGCTGCACATGTTACTATAGGAACATACAGTTACGACAGAAAGTGTTCATACCCCTGCGTTCTGAGTAGTTTTTTCCTCATAACTTAAAAAGTATCGCCATTAGGATAATGAAAGTATAGTATATTATAAATATTATACTAACACCATCTACATAAATGTTTATGTATATTTAATGACAAATAAACTGTTTATAAACAAATAACCAAACATAGGAGTGGCAGAAAGTGTTTGTGTGTCCACTTTAATGGTCAGTTGTGAAGCCTTTCAGGTGAATTACTTGACGTAATCTCTCCTCATAGCCCTCCATGGTCGTTTGACAGTACTTGACTGGTATTTTCTTCTATTCTTCTTTACAGAAGGCCTCCAAATCTTGCAAGTTTTTCGGATGATGCTGATGAACCCTGGTCTTCAACTCATGCCAAATGTTTTCAATTGGGTTGAGATCGGGTGACTGCGATGGCCACTCCAGAATGCTTATATGGTTCCTCTGCAACCAGGATTGCACATATTTCGATGTGTGCTTCGGTCATTGTTGTGCTGAAAGATCCAACGACGCCCAAGCCGCAAGTTCCGAGC